>NW_009259111.1:1010447-1038303 GCF_000687185.1 Egretta garzetta | reverse complement strand
TACCCGTGTGATGTCCCGCAGCGATGGCAGGCGGCGCTCTGAAGTGGGGCGTTCAAGGGGCAGCTAATCCAGTGTTTCCACACCCGGACATACGCGAGCCATTCATCTAAATCTCAGTGCGTTTTCTAGACAGATAGATGGGCAGGCTTGTTTCTCTGAGAACATGTCGCTGAAACCCAGCAACCTTCCTTATTTGTAGCGTGGTGGTGAATTATTGCCGCCCGGGAGCGGTGCTCGCTGCCTTCCGGAGGGCAGCCGGCGTTGGTGAGGCGCAGCCTGTCCAGCCGTAGTCCCTTGAGACCTGGCAGATCAAGCGGCTTCCAACATCTCCCTCCTTGGGTAGGAGCCCCCAAAGGCGGCTGATGCTGCTAGGCCTGGACGCAGCCTGCCCCTTGCATGGCAGCCTGCGCCCAGCGCCCGCTCGAGCCCAGCTGGGCAAAGCACTCGGACTCATTCCAGCTTCTCTGACACACTTCACAGCAGAACAGCAGGCTGCTTCACGCAGCCCATTTATTCCCTCTCCTCTTTTTTTTTATGCCTCGTGTCTTTCTTATATCCATCTTCTGTCCTAAACTGCTAATTAGCAGCACTGTACATCGTCAAAAACTGGTCTATGCCCTCTTTCCTTCCCCAGCCCTTCCCCAGTAAGTGGCTGTAATGTCATAGGAGCAAAAATAATCCTTTAGATACAGTATATTTTTCAACTGTGCAATTACACTTTGTTTTAATACAGTGAGTTGTGTAATACTAACAGTGCATCAGGCATCTTGGTAAAGGAGCTTGAGTTGCTATGGAAACACAAGTCACCTTTATTTAAAATTCAGGGAAAATTGCCAGCAGAGTATAATGAGCATACATCAGGTTTCAGCCTTAGCCAAACAATTTGTCTGTTTAATGACTGTATCTGCAATGAAAGTGTTTTGAAGCGTGAAGGTGGCTCTGTGTCTTCCTCGCCACCCACGCTCGTAGTCTACGATGGGCGAATTGACTGCTGAGTTGAAAAACATGCTGAATCTTTAGAAAAACACATCTCGAGTTTTGAGCTGAAGTAAATAATGTGCAGTTTCAGAGGCATCACTGCATTTGGAAGAGCTCAGTGTGGGAAAAGATTTGTAATAGAGTCCGATATACTAATTTTCTAACATACTCAAAGAGTTGTAATAGACATGTAATAAACGCACTTTTTTTTTGGATGGCTGAAAGAGGCTTTGGGACCTTTAAACCCAGTTTTAGAGCTTCCTCAAATTCAGGGACACCAAAAAAAGCAACAGGAGCTCATGAGCCACAGGCTCTTGGTGGTGCAGGAGGTAAAGATTACTTCTAGAAGATGAGTCCGTTCTTCCCCTAGAAAACAGTAAGCAGTGATTTCATAAGCAAAATTGCTGGATGAATTATTAAAAAGAAAAAGTACTGGAAGCTTTTATCTTAACACTTAGAATTTTGGAGGGTTTTTTTTTTTTTTAATTTAATTGTCAGCACACTAGTATCAGAAGCAATACACTTAAACCACAGTAAAAAAAAAAAAAAACCAACAAAACAAAAATAGAAACAAAAAAACCCAAACAAACAACAATGAAAAAAGTTTAAAAATGCAAAGGAAGGGTGATTTTTAAGGACAAAAATTATTAAATGATTGCCCTGACCATAACAGCCCTATTTACAGCTGCTCTTCAGCTATCTGGTCTTCCAGAAGGGCTGAAGATGGGTTTCATCTTCAGAAGAGCTCTGGAAGGTTTATCTGTGGAGTCCGAGCTTCAGTGGTGTGCAGCTCAGTCCTTACCAGACCAACCCTCTTCTTGTTAATGGAGCTGAGCTCTCACATCTAATTTGCTTTTTAAAAATAATATAGAATGTGCTTCAATAACAAGATTTGTTTTGAGAGCTGCGTCCACGCTCTGGCCTCTCAAAGCTAAACCTTGAGCTTTGCTATCAGTGCACTGTGTTGAATTACAAGTGAGCTTTTTACAGTTTTGTAGCTTCTGTCAAATTTGTCTCCATCATCAAGACTCATACAACTAGTTCACCCCGAGAGCTGCTGGCAGTCCATCTGATCATTCAAAGTTTCTGCTTCTGAGGCTTGGGGGAGAGCAAAATCCTGGTCCCATCCCACAGAGGGGGTGAGCTGTGAGGCACAGCAACCCCCCCTGGGCCATTGGGGCACAGCCTGAGCAGGGCTTTCAGCACAAGGCAAGACCATGCAATGGAGGACACAGCACAAGTGGTGCATCCCTAGCTGTTGGGGGGCAGCTGCTCCAGGGGTGTGTCTTTTCTGCTCAGTCACCTTATAGAAATGGCTTATAAAGAGCTTTATTTTTCCAGGTGCTGTATGTGCAGAGCGGGCTTCAGCTTTTTCTTTCCTGTCACAGGAGCTTTCCCAAAGTCTCATCATCACTGTAGCCAACAGTGCACTAAGCCGTGTCTCTGCTCCTCCTCACTGTGCTGCACTGACTCACATGCGAATAAGAGTATTTTAAAACCTTTGCCCTGCAAAATAAATTTATGCACTAAGTGGTAAAAACATTGGATTCCACTGTGCTGTGGCAATTTGTGTAGGGTTGCTTTGCACTCTGCAGCTGAACAGGCATTCACTGTCATGGGGTGGATGTTCCCCTGGGCAGGTAGGGTAGACAGTATTTACCATAATTCTAATCATCTGCATTATGATTATTTCTTACTAATGCAAATTACCATCTTCTTATGTCAGTTCAGCCTATTCACATTCAGAACTTGCCTGCTTCCCTTCCTTTTCTCAGCTGAGAAAATCTTTTCATTATCAACAATGACATGAAAGAAAAATCTGAAGGGATTATGTAAATAAGTAATTGAATCAGCACTTCTGCAGCCATTGCCAACATGAGAGCAATGTGACATTTGCACAAAAAGAAAAACAAAATAAATACAGATTGTCTTTTGTCTATGCCCTATGTTCAGTTAAAAAATTAAAATGATGGCAGCAGTTGTTATTACAGCAGCCTTTACTTAGCAAAGAAGTGTGGGAAGCAATTAATTACAATGTCAATTGCTCTCGGCTAATGAGAAACTCACCTTTCAGCAGATTGGTCATCAGCATCCGTTTGAATATGTTCTGTCACTGGTACTGCATCCCTTAAAATAAACAGTGCAGTTTTGTCTCTTGAGTTCTGTTTTGGGCCAAAACCCTAGTGGCTCTGTTCAGGTCTAGCTGGTATTCTGGCCTCGTGGTCTTTGATCTCTGGAGTATGCAAAGGGAAATCGATGCCGGGGGGATGTTGATGGGGTACAAGGTTTACAATAAAAGCAAGCTTTCCAAATATATTTCACCTCAGAGACCCATTACATTACAGTAATGCAATGTAATGGCTGGTGGCTTCCTTCCATAACAGAGGCATTATTTTGCAATCTGCTGTTAGAAGTTACGTAAAGACTTTCACAACAGAAATATATGCATATGGAAAGGACAAGCTATACAAACTGTTTACCTCTGTATTTCTATATTCGTATTGATAATGAAGCAAATGGAGGGAAGTGCTGAAAGAGCTCTGCATCTATTTTATCTTTCTGTCTCAGTGAATCCACTCTTGACTTTTCTGCGGGCTGTAAGAGTTCAAGGTCCCTCTCTGTTAATGCAAGGTCAGTCAGTACTCTCGCACACTGGAGCATTTTGTTAGTACCAGCTGGCTCCCTGTATCACACGCATGGGGAGCATGCAGTGTTCTGCATATGGTTTCAATTAATGACATATGTCATGCTTCATCAATGCAACTCCTGGTGCATGCCCCTTCCTTCAGCAAATACAAGGAACAGCAGCCTATAGATGAGAAGGGGGCTTCAGCTGCTTAACCATGATACGAAGTCCACAGCTCTGACTTCATCCCTTGCAGCATGAAGAACAGCTTCTGCATTTGCTTATTTAACCCAAAATTTATTAACAGTCTCCACCAGGCCTGACCTAGCAGGACCTCGAGCACCCTGTGTGCATTGCCTGTGGGAGAGACAAGGTCGGCACTTCTCCACGTGCTTTGTCTCATACTCCCTCTTCTTCTCCCCAGGAGAGCTTTTGCCAAGGCATGTTTGCATGGAAGCAGCTATGCCCCAAAAGGGCTCACAGTTTCTTCCCCATGCAGAGTAATCCACTGGGATTACTGTAACAAATCCATCCTCCCTGTTTCATATTCAAAGGGATCAGCACTAAAAGGAAAGTCTCTATGAATCCAGAACATGCTCTACCAGTGCCAGCAATTTCATTCCAACCTTTGCTGCAACCTGCATGGAAACACCATAGCCCATGACAGATATGCTGAAGGCCATGCAAGACTGCGATTATGGTACAACTACAGCCCTTTTTGTGGTAAAGTTTATCATTAGTTTTCTCAAGCTTGTTGCTAAGCAGAGGGGCTTTAATCAATAACCTCAACAGTAAACTGGGAACCCCTCCATGCGTTGGCTCCATTCTCTTCCCTTGCCTGCTATTTTGGTCACTTCTCCAAAGCACACATCAAGTGAGCCCTGGATGGATGTGGGCCCCCTCATTCACACTTCAGTGTCGATAGGAAATGAGGAGCACACACTCAGCATCTTGCTGGCCTGGGTCAGCAGCAGCAATGCGGTTACACTGCAGATGCCTGCTTTAATTAGGAGCTCTTTACTTTTTCAGAGGACCTGGGGAAGAGAAAATGAATGCCTGGAGACAATTAATTGAGTTTTGCTCTTTTAACCTTCTTTCAATTAGCATTTTCAACCTTTCTCAGATCTTGGCTTACCTATTGCATTTGTTTCTATTTTCACTGGTCTCTGCGGTGCAACATTAACAATACTCTTTTTTTATTTTTTAGATACATCATCCCTTCTAACTGCAAGAGCAGGAATCTTCGTATTCTTCTTTAGGCAGGAAACCATTCTTAACCATTGCTTATCCTTAGCAACCACAGTATCACACAAGGTAATTCTTATAAACATAGAGAAAATTCTAATAATTCTACATATGTAGACTTGCACAGAGGAGGTAAATTGCAGTAAAAGGCAGCATTGTGCAAAGGGAGTCAGATATTTCAGATGACCACAAATATTGACACAATAGCAGTATTTTGTATTCTTCATTTGTATGTTGTGGTAACGTACACACCGGGCTCAACCCTTTGTCTTCCTCCATTAATCATTATGAATGCCAAATTCATAGGCTGTTAAAATGTGCACAAACAGTGAAAATCAAGTGAAGTCGTCTAAGTAAACAAGGCCCTCAGTAACTGCTTCCTAACATGACCTTATTTCAGAGGGTTCCTAGAAGAAATTGTGGTTCCACCAGATATTTTCAGTGTCAGTCCTTTCGCTCTGACGTCTGTGCCTAGATGCTCCCTTGGTTGGTGTAAAGCCTTGCTCCATTCAGATCAGAAGGAGTGACACCACTTTCACACAAAGGGAGGTTCTGGCCTTTGCGTTTCATTCAGATTAAATCTCTGCTAGAGACAGCCTAATAGCCGGCTCTCCCAGTGCTGCTGAACGGCATTGATTTTATGCCACTGCATTGCCAGAGTTTGCGTGGAAGACGTGGCATGGCGGATGCCCTACTTGCTCTGTTCCCATGACAACACCCTGCAAAGCAGCTCCCTGCGAGCTTCCCTGACTGCCTCATCACATCCGACAGCCGTGCCCAGGCTGCAACTTCCAACCCCAGACAACGCCTCTCCCTTCAATTAGCAAGAAGTGTTTTACAAGGAAAAAAGGTCTATTTGAAATAGCGATGTTCTGATTGTCAGAGCAGAGCATATTAAGCTCTCCACCACCCAAACACTGGGAGGATGGCTGAATTTGGTTTGCCGTTTTACACTGCGCACTGCTGCTCAGTAATGTAATTGGGAATGACTTGTTTTTGCTCCAGGGACTATATTTGTTTTCATTGGTGCTGGGTACAGTCGTGCCTGATTCTCCATGTATGCTGAAGCAAATTAAAATATAACAGCACTTCAGGTAACTCCTGTTTTCATGTAGTAGAAGGCAAGGAGTTGCTCAGACTAATTATTGTGGAGAGAATGATCTGCTTTTGTTGGGGGTGAGCCTCTTCCTGCCTGTCCTCCAAAAGCTGTATGCCTCCTGGGAGTGCCCCAAGAGTGAGGCCTTCACAAGGGCCAAATACAGATCGGTCAAGCCAGCAGGCCTCCAGGCAGAAAGAAGTCTTTGGAGCTGATGCTTTTGGCTTGCAGATGAGAAACGTGGAGCATAGAGATGAGTTCAGGGCATTGAAGCTGGGTGGCAGTGGAGGAAAGTGAGCTAAGTTTTCCTGTCTGCCAGTCCAGTGCAGTGCTATAGTGAGTTGGAGGATGGTATTTTTTTTTTTTAAGTTAAAAATAATTTAAACCATTTTTTTCCAGTACAGATTCTAAGTTTGCTTTGCTTTTTATATGTAGACCGAGAACTCAGTCTGTGGCTTTGGTTGCACCACTCCCAGTTGCTCAGTATTTGCCTCAACAAGTACATGTTGTCATCCAGATAGGAGGGAATCAAAATTAGGCTTGATAACCAAGAAAGGTCTGGGATCCTTACTGGCACTCACTGAAAGGCTGGAGCCCACAGAGGGACTTCTCTAAGCCTGCTCGACTGAGAGGTTTTCTGAGGTGCAAGCTGACTTACCACCGCTGATGGCCTGGAGCGGCAAGTGCCTGTGAGAGGCCATCATGGCTGTATCAGTGAGCTGGACCCTATGGACCCTTCCTCTGACCAGTCTTCTGAGCATCCCTCACCTCGCGTCTCTGTGCATGACTCAAAGGGTTGCACAACCCCGACTCAGGAGCTGGGCTCACCCTCACAGGGGGGATACCAACAGGCCCATAGGTGACAGCACATAACCCATCCTGGGTGCTTGTCCCACCAGAAGTAACTGAACTCATTGTGCCCTGGCTGCTGCATCTGAGTTTTATCACACTTACAAAGACTTGGTATAAAATACACTGCAAAAGCTCGTTGCCCTGGTAGACAGAAAGCAGTTTGTACCTCGTGAGATCAAGGTATCTGCAGAAAAGCTGTTCGTCCTGCCGCTTGGTGACTGCAACATGCATATTTTTGATTTGGTCCATCATTCAGTGTTGTCCAGCCCAAGCATTTCTGTGACCTCAGTATCAGCCTGCGCATTACCTTCCACTTCATTCAATTACTGGCTAATCTGCTATTCCATTTCATTTGATCTGAGCATTAAAGACCAAATCACGTGTACTGCAAATTACGCAATGTCCATCTTTAACTTGGACGGCTTCAAGCAGGTGCTGAGGAACAATTAGATCACTGGCTGTAGAAGCTGTCATTTAACTAAGGAAGAAAAGACAACTCTAAATAAGACAGATGCAGAGAACACCCAAAGATTGCTCACACTGATAATGAAAATTAATCAAACATCATTAGCAGTCTCCAGAGAGCTCAGTACATCATGTGCTCTCAGATGTGCTTGTGGTTGTCCTCTGCCTGACAAGAGCACCCGCTTCCCTCAGCTCAAGGGCAGAAAGGAGCTTTGCTGCATCATGAAAAATATCGAAATTTTGAGCCTTTTTCAAACAGAGCGGAGTGGCTTTTTTTGAAAGCTGCTTGGGCCAGCTTGCAGTTTAGTGGTGCCAAGCAGCCATGAACTCTGGGGAGGTCAATAAATGGATGCAGGTGATTCTACTAAATATATAGCCTTTTTTTTCTTCCTAATAGAGTGGGACTTACCTGGAGGCAGTCCACTCTGAGCAATGCTTCCTGGAAGGCAGCTTCTACAACCATCTAAATGCAACTGTGATGGCCTTTCAGGTAGGCAGCACATTCCACACAGGAGAGCTGGGGGGAGAGTTGGTTATTAACACCAGTCTCTTATGGATTATTTTAGCACAGTTATTTCTACTAAAATGTCATGTCCTTCCTTTTGCCATGCTGCCTGTCTTCTTCACTAGCCAATTTGCCTTAATTTTGACTCAGCAGCCTCAAAAGCTGAGTCCATTCTGTTTGTATTGTGTTAAATATACTGGAGCCCTGATGAGAACTTCTGGGCTTTCCAACAACTGAATGTTTTGTTCAGGGTTTGTGTACATGTCTTTTGGGTTCATTTGTCCACCACCACTTATGTTCATAGTTTGGTATTGTGGGAATAGTGGGGAAAGTGAATAACTGACCTTGTTAGTTGAAGATGTATCAATTCAGGCTTAAAAATTAAGTGAAGAAAATCTAAAAGAGTGAAAGAAGTTCAAGGTTCCTGTTTGCACATAAGCACATAGTCATGCAGACCTGCAGCCCTCCCACAAACAAGCCTTTTGGTTGGTGCATTTTATCCCTTCATCCTGTCAAACAGAGGCCTGAGAGGTTTTCTCCCAAAGCCAGGCCCTGGGGATAGCCCACTGATCTCACTGCGACTGTGGCAGTTCACACTGCTGAGGATGGGGCTTTACCTTTGCTGCCCCTCGCCTGTATTGCATTAGTTACCTGTGACCCTCAGGAAAAAATAAGCCATATTTTTCTCCTAAAGCAATAAGAGGTGCATCTGGATCACCTTAACTCGATTTGGGATGGCAGAGAGCGGAAGTGTGGGGAGAGCAACTGATGTGGGCTCATTGACATCAGCGTCTTCTAATACAATTTTTGAATGAGAGCATCCTATTAACCCCCCCTTCATACAGACTATGGTGATTCATTATGTTAGTGCTTTCTCCAAGTAGATTTTTTTCAGCTGCCACTGTGCTCAGCTGCTCTCTGGATAGGTGCAGATGAACCCATTTTCCCTTCTTTACAATAACTACTTAGATGATGCATGAATTCCCAGTAGCACATTGTCAGATGCTCTCCTGAGGGCAGAGGATGCTCCCTGGGGTGGAAAACAATCTTGGCAGGAGAGGAATGACTTTGCTGAGAGTTAAATAGCACCCAAGTAATGTCAACATTAAGTCACCACCCCTTGTCGAAACAAGCTTAGGCTTTCTCTCTTCAGCTGCGCCTCCCTGCCGAGTGGAGCGAGTGCTGCCCCGTTGTGCCGCATAGCCCTGAAGCACATGCACAGCACAAGCCAACAGGATTTGGAGCTCCTTTGTTGGGACAGGCATGTCCTGCACACCACAGCAGGGGTCTGGAGGGCCTCCAGCACCAAGGGCAAGAGGTGTTTTGCCTGCACCATCCTGCCCATGCATCTGGGCCAGCTGTCCCCCCAGCCTGCTAAACATAACCACAGCACGCTCAGAAAGCACATTATTTGGCAAGACCTTAGCACTGGAGGAGGATATAAATTCCTCACCTGCATAGTCTCCTTCCCCTCATTAATATGAACTTTCCAGAGCCCCTCTCTACGGTGAGCAGAAACAATATCCCCCCTGGTTAAATCATTGCTCTGTAGCAAGCTCCTCTAGAAGCCAGTCCCACTAGGCTCTTTCTAGCTTTTAAAACATTGACCAGGACAATGAGGAGCCCCACTGAGAGATGTGTCAGCCCTCACAGCTAAACTGTACCTGGGATCTTCGCTGTACTCATTATTGGTTGGAATGCACTGAACAGGACATTGGAAGATGGCTTGTGACCTTAATATCACAGCATATGAAGCAGCAGGAGGAAAGAGATGCTAGGCAGAAGCTTCCTTGCAACAAAATGTGGTCTCAGTTGGAGCAAATTTGTCTATGAGAATGCTAAGCTGTAAATGCCAAGTTAATTAGCCCTCTACATAATTTGTTTTTAAAAATACAGTCATTTCCTTCTGGAGGAACAAGAGCCCATTTCCCCCTTCTGTTAGCCCGAAAAGTCAATCTGAAAAATGTCAGTGAAGCCTAAACCAAGAAGCATCACGATGCTTTCAGTAAAGGAGCTCTCTGACAGTAGAAGGAGCTTAAAAGCCACAGATTTCCTCTCTAAACCTGCCAAGGCAGAAGGCCAAACAGCTCTTCCCAGGGCACCACTCCCAGCAGACCTACTTCACTGGATTCTCAGACATCTGCACTAGAGACCCAGTTTCCCCATTATGCCAGCTCCAAGTTACGTTTTGTCCAGTTATGGGTTTTCTCCTTCTCTGCCAGCACCTGAAAAGGCTAGTGGCAAAATCCTGATCATTTTTTATGTGCCCTGATCTCTACTGGCCTGGATAAAACCAGGTCACTAGGCTACATTTGTGCTGGGCTTTGTTTTCTTCCTAGGGATTTTGAAGTGTTTTCTTGATTTTTGGTCCAGGGAAGACCAGTGATTCACCCCCCAATCACATTTTTATTTCAAAATTAATAGCCAGTGCCATCTGGTATTGCAGAGTTTCTCAGATGGAACCTGCCCTTCTTCTCCATGACTCAGTGTGTTTTGTAGCCATTGAGTGCCTGATCACTCGCCTTGCTCCATCTGATCTGTTTGTGGAGGAACAGAGGACTGGGGTTTACAGCAACATTTTTAAATATATTGTTTTTCTCACTGAGAACATAGGACTCAATACTGCTCTTTCTCATAAGCAGTATTTTTCAATGCTGCCTTTGCCAGCATTGCCATTGAGATCCTCCCCAGCTGGCAACACCTAGAAAACACAGTGGCTGTGCTTCACGGCATTGCAGGTAACAGCAGTACTTAGCCTTGCCTACCATTTCCATAGAGCAGAGAGAGTTTTCAGCTGGGTCCTGGTCTCTCACGCCAGTCTTCCTGGCAGCCTCTCCTAGTGCTTCATCCCTTGGGAGGAGTAACTGCTGCCTTTCTTCTGCCACCAAGCTAGGACACCGCATTTCTGCAACCCTAATGCCACCCGTGAGACTGCTGCCCAGCAAGAGCATGGGGTCGCTGGAGCTGCAGCCCGCTGTGCCCCAGCCTGGTCCCTGCGGCTTCACGGGCCAGCAGGGGTAAGCCTGGCCGAGCTGGACACAAACAGCAGCACGGTGCTGCCGAACACCACGATGCAGGGCTATGGTAGGGCCAGTGCAGGCTGTGCCAGCCCTGCCGGCAATGAACCCCTGAAGGCACCTTGGGGTGTTAGCAGTTTTCTCACCTGCATTACCAGCATCTGCACGTCCACTGCCAGGAGGAGGTTGGTTTTCCTTGTCTTTGAGAAAGAGAGGTGAAAGGAGGTGAGCAGTAAATCAGTGCTGGGCCTGCCACTGCCCGCGGGGGACACGTGGACAGCAGAGGCGAGACACGCGGGGCTGGAGCGGCATTAAGAGCTCCCCACGTTCTGTGGATACACCACCTGTTTCTAGGATACTGGGCAGTTTTACATTTAATGAGCACATAGCTTTGCACCTCTTCCCCTTGTGCAAGCTGAGATGCTTTTCTGGAGAGTCCTGCCGGTCGGCGCCGCCCCCTGTGCCCATCGCTCTCTCCCAAGCCCCAGGCATCGATCCTGCTGCATTCAAAAAAAGAAAGAGAGAAAGTCCCTGCAGCGTCCCCCCAGCTAGTTCTCCCGCTGCTGTGGCTTCCTGTTATTCCTGAACTCCCAGTATTTTTAGGTTGTTGACTGTCTTCACACCCACTTTGAGAGTGATGAAGTCTCATCCTGGGGAAGTGGTGGCAGCACCACTCTAGTAACGAAATCATTAAATCAATTGCCTTTTCAGCAATGCCATCTCTAGTGAAATGTCACCGATACCTACAGCGTCATCTCCAGAGTCTGTAGCCTTTCGTCAGCAATGGGGTTGTTAACAGAGGAGGAGGAAATCAGCACATGGCTGAGCTAGCCCCAGCAGCGCACAGCCCATGAAAAAGGGAAAAAAGAGAAAATTCAGCTTACAAAAAGGAGCAGACTTTCAACTGATGGAAACCAAATAACTCCTCTCTATCTATTAGGTGAGCAGATAAAGCAATACAGACCTTAACTGGTGTTTACCCCATAAAATAAACCAAGCAATGTACAGCCCTAAAACGTATGTTTATATTGAAATAAGTCATCTAGTTATTTGCTTCTGAGACATACGAATCAGATTTGTTTTCACAACATGTCAAGCATCACATTATCATCAGCAAAGCAGTAATAGAAAAGCCCATAAAAAGGACCTCCCTGGAGAACTATTAGATAACAGATTACCCTGCAGATAGCTGTGGAGAGACGCCCCAACGGGTCTCATCTAATCAGCTGCTCTGCTGGCAGAGGCAATGAAAAAACATCGGTGGATCTCAGCAGGCTACAAAATGCGTGTGAATAATGTTGCCGTAGGGCTACTCCTGGCAATGTCCTCTGACTTTGCACTTGGATCAGCAGCAAGTGCTGCCGCGGAGTGGCCAGCCCACAGAGTTATACTGGACAGTTAGCTCCATAGCTGCTTGGACCGATGTGGAGAAGAAGGTGGTGGGGTCACAGGGAGAGCCCCACTCCACAGCCCCCGGGTGCTCCTCCTCTGCTATCGCCTGCCCATGTGGTCTTGGGTGCATCACTTACAGTGAAATACAGACATGGATTGGGAACCTGACGGCTACTCTGCACCAGATCTCTAAAATTTTCAGCGAGCATTGACATCTTAATCATGTGAGCCATCTTAATTGCAGGAGCCCAAGCATCAAGACCCTGCACGTTCCACCAGGTTAACATCTTTGCGTGCTTCATCTCCGCTTTAGGCATGACCAAAGTGAAGACAAGGCATTGGAGGGGGCAAAGGAGTTTTGTCCCACCGCAGTTTGCTGACTACATAAGCACATGGGGGGCCCTTTGGCCAAGGAGCAGCTGGCTCACTTCCCTCCAGCTGCCTGGGGGGGGTTGTCTTCACCTGTGAGGTGTTTGTTTGCAGCATGACAGCATTCACCAGCTGGGGCATAAATCATTCAACAAAACCCTCTGCCACCCCAGGGGCTTCTCATAATATCCGCTTGCAGCTGGCTTTTTATTTCCCGAGTCTTTCTCGTCCCAGATCTTTTCAGGCATTGCCCTCTTCTCTGCCCCCAGCCACCTGCCAAGAGGCAGCAGGTCCCTCGATTGTGGGGCCATGCCCAGGCTTCCTGCAAACCTATGTCAGGGCGAGGTTGCCAGAGGTGCATAGGCACAGGCCTGTGCTGGAGGTAACAGGAGCAAACACCCAGGGCTTGCTGAGCTGGTCTGCAGCACTCTGCCACTTTGCCATTCACCTCTGTGGCTGTGACAGTGCTTGTGTAGATACAGAGATGTAGTGTTACTTCCCCTAGTCTATAATCCCTCTGGACTGAGGCAAGCGCCTGGCTCCTATAGCAGCTGTCCTGTCTTGCAGAGCACCTTGCTCACAGGAGCCACCAGCACTGGGGCTAGCCCCGCTCTGCACAGGAGGGATGAAATTTTGCCCATTGGTTTTTCATTTGCATGTGCTAGGACTCTGCTCTCCAGCATCAGGAATATTCTGAGTAAGTCTAGGAACCCATAGCAGCTCTGGGAAGCATGAGAAATTGTTTTTGCCTGGACATTTATCCTTCTCATTTTTTCTCCATTTTATTGCTGGGGTCTGGTTTCTTTCTGTGCTCGGAGAAAAGCAGCCCAGCGCCAAGGAGAGCCACTTTTACTGGGCTTGGAATGTTGCTGCTCCACCACAGGTTTTTGCTGTGGGACTCTGAGTGGGTAAAAGGATAATTTCTCATCGGTAAGAGAGAGATCAGCTACTGCTGAAGCAGCCCAAAGCCTACCTGGGCAGAGACAGCAAGCCCCTAAATCCACATTCAAAGCTTTGGGGAAGTCCCTGTTCTTAGGCTTCTGCTCTTCTGTTTGTGGTCACACGGCTACTGCACATGTGCCTTACCTGTCTTTTGCTCTGACTGCTTTCTTTTCCTAGTTTCACAAAGTTTACAGAGTCACCTTCGTATTCCCCTACACCGGCTGGCATTGCCCCAGCAAGTTAGCCAAACACAGCCAAAACAAACTCAGCTTTCCAAAGGGTAAAACTCAAAGCAGCACAAGCAGGCTCCCACACCTCCTTTGGGAAGGAGATACATGACAACAAAAGGCTGGGATTTCAAATGCTCACATTATCCCACAAGTGCTGTTTAGCCTGCCCAGTTAGCATGTCTCCGCTACCGCGCTCTGTACGGTCTGAGAGCAACTCCCGATGGAAGCACAAAAACACTGTGCAGCCCCACCAGGGTAAAGACCAAAACAAACTCCTGTTCTCAACAGAAAAGTCCACTGAAAACCCATAACCAGCATATCCAGGGTACAAGCAAGTAAACAGCAATAATAATGTAACTTTATTTAGATTTGACATTTAGCACAGTAGTAAGCACAGAAAGAAAGAAGTACCAAAATACCAAACTCCTAGCATATAAAATAATCAAATATATTTCATCTTTAGCGAAGTATTTCTACAACACATCGGTGGGACTGCCCTGGGCAGCCCAGCCCTGTAAATATATATATGTATATATAGCTGTGTTATATAAAATACTGTATGTAGAGAAAGCACTGAAACTTATCACCAAAATAGAAAAGAGCTCAAAATACAGATCATTCAGATTTGCTAGTCATACCCAATATTGAAAAGAGGTTCAAACCCGCTGCAGGAGATAAAGCTCCAGCTTG
Source organism: Egretta garzetta (assembly GCF_000687185.1). Classification (NCBI taxonomy): domain Eukaryota; kingdom Metazoa; phylum Chordata; class Aves; order Pelecaniformes; family Ardeidae; genus Egretta; species Egretta garzetta. Next base: position 1,023,896 of record NW_009259111.1, on the reverse strand, counting down.
GATGCCATGGCAGGCATAAGATGGCGTTACTGGGCACAGACTGGCTAAAGCTGGCAGGAGCCTGGCTCATGGGACAGGCTCCAGACCTGACCATAAGGTGACAAGAGTGACTGGTCCTTGCCCAGGACTGTCGAGACATCTCCCAAGTGGAAATGCCAGTGACAATGTTGGTGCTTGCGGCTGATGTTACGTGCTATGGGATGCCTGGGCGAGCGGCGCGTTAATGGCTGCGGGGAGGCTTGAGCTCACGAGCGGCCGCTCAGGTCCCCCTTGGGTCCCGTAGGAGACCCCGCAAGCCCAGTCATGCCCTGCTCCAGCCTGCGCCTGCCCGGGGCCAGGGGGCCATGGAGAAGTAAGAGCTGCCGGAGCAGCGCTCCCGCTACTCCCGTGTGGATCCGGCTGCAGTGGGACTGGCCATCAGCAGATGTGCATCACAAGGATATTATTCTGAATTTCAAAGATGCCTCTTCAGCAGATGACCATAATTAATTCCCATTAGCTTTTAAAAATCTAGAAAGCTGCTTTTGTACCAGGCCAGCCTTCCCCAGGCAATGCCATACGTTTGTTCTGGCCTGCAAGCGAGCAGCACATGAAGTGGCAACCCTGCTGCTACGGGACAGTAACACTGAATGTAATGTTTGTCCTGGCGAAAAGTCCCACCTGCCCTGAAGGTGATCAAGGTTAGTGTTGTACTTAAGATCCCAAGCAATTTGTAAATAGATATAAAAAATATGGCCTTTCTGGCAGCAACACCAAAGTCCAACTGGAGCCGATAACCCACACCAGCACGTAGCCCGGGTGCTGCTGGTGCTTCAGGCTGGGTGCTGGGCCAGCAGGCGGAGGCACCAGTCCTGGCAGCAGGGGAAAACCGAGGGTGCCTTGGGGCCATTTGGTTCCCAATACATGAATGAGGCTCTTGTTGCTTTTTGGCTCAATACAATGATTCGTTTCCCTGACTGCTCCCACTGGGAAGGCAGCTGAGACCTGCCTGGGAGATCCCTCTTTGGGGGGTTCGAGCCCCAACGAGGCAGTGCCATGATGGGCCGCCCCTGTGCCGGCGCTGACCCGCTGGGGCTGGGGGCTGTGGGAGTTCACCCCTGGAGCCCTCCCAAACCCTGTCTCTGTGCTTCTGCCATGCCACTGCAGAGAAACCTATAACCCATTAATGATTCTGTAATTGCTCTTTCTCATCAAGCCAGCAGTTGCATCCCTAATTACATGGCAACAATACTATGCTAACAGGATGAGCTATAATTCCTAGGTGGTATTAGCATTGTTATTTTACTCTGAGTAACTTCCCGGTAATGGCCATCTGAATGTGGCAATCTCAATTAAGTGAATATAAATGCTTAGCCCGTGGAAAAATCATTAATAAAAATTTCATTCTGATAGCCTCTAATCACAGCTAAATACAATTACTCATATGAGGCCACTATAAAAAGTATTTTTCTCATCAGAAGAATTCATAAGGTTTTCACAACTGTTTGTAATAAAGAGAACACTATATAGAAAAGCCCAGAAAATAAGCACACGTTTGTTTCTCAAAACCCATAGATAAACATGACAATATCTCTAAATTACTGGCTACTGAACAGGATTTCATTTAGCTCTACTCAAGCCGTAGCCTAGTATAAACATTTTCAAAGCAGCGCACTGCTGTTTCATCTGGAGCAGCTGCACAGGATTTCTTTGATGTCAAGCTCTTGTGTGGAGATGGTGTTTCAATTTCTCTTTATGCCTCTGAACTGCTGAAACAGGAAGGAAAAGGCATTCAATAAAATAGGCATTCTTCATGGTGGAGGGGAAAAAAAAAGAAAAGGCAGCAAAATTTGGCCTTGAATGCAGTACCAAGAAATAATTCATCACTGCAGCAGTGACAGAACTACACTATGCCTCTCGCATCGCTGTTTCAAAGGAGACAGGGAAACCATCCTGTGGCTTTGCACTGCAGCACCGTCTCGCTGGGGTTCTGTACCAGGCACGCCCCAGGCTCGCACGCCGGTGGCACCCACAGCCGGTCACTCTCGTCCCGACTCCCCACGCTGGGGCATGCACCCCTTGTGTACTCCCCGAGGAGCATAAATGCAAGTAGCTGAGGAAGGTCTGCTCCTTCCCTGCTCTCACCCAGGCTCCTCAAGCTCAGCGGTGCCCAGCCCAGCAGGCTCAAGCTGCATGAGAGCTGCAGGACATCCAAAACGACTGCGGCTGGTCGTGACAGGCAGCTAAAGAAGCTGCTGCCCTACATCATTTGCCAAAGACACTTTCTTATGCAGTGAGCAAACGTTTTTTAGATGGCTGTGTCCACAGCGCTCATCGCTGAGCAACCACAAGCGCCGTCTGCGAAGCTAGAGAGGCACCTAAATGCAAACCCCCCTCCCAGGCACCTGGTGCTTGCCGGTTTCCTAAGTCAGAGGCAGGAGCCAGCGATACGTCTCTTCTCACCGAGCTCAGCGAGGAGGAGCCCCATGCGGTGCCTGAAAAGAAGGGGATTGCCCTGCCTGCCTGCAGAGCCAGCTGCACACACTGCACACGTTTAGGATGTACCAGAGCACAGATTTCTCTTTCTATAGGGAAATAACTGAAAAAGTCCAGGACAACCAGGAGCAACTGGCAGGAGGGCAGCTGGGGCAACACGGGGAGAAGCGGCGACACCGTTATCTCCAGGCAGGATCTGTCTCTCTTGCACTTCACAAAACATTCTTATGGGTTTATTTGCCTTCCTTCATCAATATTTTCCAGAAAAAAAGTTTGTTTGGGAACACTCTCAAAGCAGCACTCAAGGAGTCTTTCTAGTGACCTCCAAAAAGTACCTTTCCTAAGGCATTTCCCTGCCTTTTCAGACACCCCTTTTGCTGTATAATGCTTACTGGAACAAAAAAAAAGCAGCCAAAACTGAAAAAGGCTGCTGAAAAAGCCAGGGGCTCTGTTTCAAAACTCAATGAGCTGATGATAACAATTTCTGCCAGTGCCGGTGAGCTCTTGCTCGCCTGCAGCGAGGGTCTGGGGGCTCCTGTGCAGCTGTGCCGGGGGGCACCACCGTCGGGCATTGCCATCAGGCCCAGCAGTGCGCACATAGCTCACCCCCCCAGCCAACTTACTGCTCGCCCGCTGCAGCACTGCCGCTGCCCACAAACGGGATTTCTTCCCTGTCCGTCTTCCCCAGAACAAGATGGTGCTTCTCCATGTTTATGACACACTGTAAAGAATAGATGCCTTTAGGTAAGAGGGAAATCTGCAATTCACAGTGGTCCCAGCTCCCCCAGCATGGGTAAAGGCCCTGCTGGAAAACCCCTACCTTCAGAGATTTCAGTGTCTGCAGCCCAAAGGAGAAGGGTTTCTCATGGTCTTCTGAAAAATAGGAACATTCAGATTTATACATTCAAAATGTTCTCCCATGCTTTTTGTCAGTAACTCCACCCTTCCTTCATGGCTGCTTTGCTAAATGAATCCTTGTTTATAAAGGGACCGAGTTACTCCGGGGGGGAACACGATCAAAGGAGGTCAGGCAGATGCTCCTGCAGGGAGACACAGCAGTCGCTCCCTCGGCACGGCAGAGCACGAGCCTGGTGCTGCCAGCACCGCCCTGAACACATCTTCCCTCCCTCCCTCCCTCTGAAGGGCCAAACAGGGACTTTTGCTGCAGAAAAGCAGTGTTTCTATTATAATTTTAACATGTTTCTGAAGCTTAATTTTCCCCCCTGGGGTAGGAGGCAGCAGAGCCCCAGCCTGTACCCGGAGAAGCAGCGGAGCACGCACAGACTCACCCACGACGAGGGCAGTGCACTCCACGGGGACCGCTCCCACTGTGAGGGCAAGGCCCTCGATCCGGCCGATCGCCCTCACCTTGCATGGCAATGACACCATCTCGTCTTCTCCGGGGAGTGCTTTGAGATGCTCCTTTAACCTGTGCATTGAAAACACTTCTGACATGAAACAGCCATGGTTCAGCTGCTCCAGCAAGGAGGAAATGATGTTTGGAGGGTACTTACTCCTGAAGTGCTCTTAGCTCGCTTGTGTTACCACGCCGTTATTAGAAAGCTGCTTTCTTGGCAGGTTTTCTGTGATGCTGTGCATGCAGCCAGCAGCGCACACCCACGTCAGACCGTAGCACGAGCCACGACGCAGCCCTGGGGCCACGTCAGCCCTTGCCCTGAGCAGAGCTCCTTAGTGGATTTTGCTGTTTACCTGAGGAATCTTTTTCATACATTTCCTCAAGGCTTGGGGAAGCTGCTGATCTAAAATTGCTTCTAATGCAGTGTGGGTGTAAGGAAGGGATACTCCACTCCAGCTGCCACCAGCAGACACCACGTCCCCATGCCTCACAGCCAGGGCAGCATGCCCGACCCACGCTGGTTAGCAGGTGTTGCTGCTGGGTTTATTCAGTGGAAATGGGGACAGATCAATCACATTCAGCCTCAGAAAAGGAAAAAAAGGGTGTCAGGGATATCTCAGGCACAGTCGTTTCTTTTATCTACACCCCATGCACTTGTCTGACAACACTGATTAATTATTTAGCTTCAGTTTCTCTTTTAAACTGAAGGAGCATCTAATGGAAAGGCAGCTCAAGGCAGTGAGCTCCCTCTCAGATAAAAGCTGTATCGCTTTTCGGCTACTTGAGGCACCTTTCAGCTGAGCTGCATTGCAGCAGTGCATGTATATGTGTGTCTGTCCATCTGTCCTGGGGGTGACCAGCCCCCCTCAGAGGCAGAGGCTCCAGGACGGAGGTGGGGATTGCCCATTGCCATTAGCACATGTACAAGGACCAGGAGGGGATAGCAGAGAGGAGCTGGATCCCCTCTGCCGCTTCCCTTAGGGACTGGCCTTAAAAAGCAGTGGGAACATATCAAAAAGAAGTTTATGAGCTCCTTGGCCCTGAGCTGGCTTTACTCTGGCCTGAGACAGGTTGATATGGCCTTTTTGGGTGCAGTTATGGTTTCTCCATCCACTCAAGGGAAGACGTGGTCTTTGGCTATGGTCTTTGTTTCCCCCCATTTGTCCCCACTGCAGGGCACAGGCCATGGCACTGGAGCCAGGATGTGAACAGAGCCAAGATGCAGCTGGAGATGTCTCCTCGCTCCAGCACCTGCTGACCCAGGCAGCTTTCCCAGGTGTGATCAAGGCTGCAGAGAGGCTGCAGGGGGGGACAGAATAAAGCCACCTTCAAGGAAGCACTTCATCACAGCGGAGACCAGCCCAAGGATGGACGGATAGCACGTGGGCAATGCGTGGCTGCAAGCCAGCCAGGGAACTGCAGCGAGGTGAAGAGAGCCACCGATGCATGATGCAGTGACACATCTTGGAGCTGGGATTGAAAGCAGGAAGTCCCCAGCAGCGGGCAGGGGCCAGAGCTGCCCATGTAACAGCTGCACCTACACCTCTGCGGGGGATTTCTTGTGCTGCGGCAACCTGCGAGCTAACCCCACCGAGTTCCTCAGAGGTGAGAAGAGCTCGAACGGCACCATGACAAGAAGCAAAAAGATTTTTAAAAAAGAAGGGAGGAATTGAGCCTGTGCCTCAGGAACACACAAGCCGCTTTCAGTTGCTGAGCCCCCAGAGACCTCAGCAGTGGGTCCTGTCCCCAGAGCTGCTGAGCCTCAACTGCAGGCAGCAGCACCCAGCAAAGCACACGGTGGGGCCCCTCCTGCCCTGGCAGGAACAAGAGCAAAAATCGCCTAGCACGCCTCTTCCCTGCTGCTTTCCAGGGCTGGATTTAAACAAAACTCATGTTTTATCATTGCCACACGCGCTGGACTGCTTTGAAGTAAAACATCCTGGCGCAGTGCCGTTGTCACCCAGGACCTACCACAGCGACAGCAGTGAGCCAGGCATCAAAGCCCTGGTTTTAACCCACTTTGTTTTTCTGGCTTCAGCTTCTGTCCCCGTGAACACGAACAGCAAAGGAGCTGCAGAAAGCTGCCTGCAAGGCAGCCCCGCCTGCTGCACGCCCCGGCTGGCAGCGCATGCGGGACGGGGTCTTACTCTGGCCGCGCTCTCTGCCTGCCCATACAATGTGGGTCCTGCACACCCTGGTGTCCATGGGGTCCCACCATGCAGGAACTAAAGCTCGCACATTGCTGATGGGTAACGTCTGGGGAGGGACACAGGCCTTTTAACTGCAGCTGCTCGGCTGATGGCTACAAAAGTGGCCTTGCCCAAAACAGGAGGGAATTCCCATAACCTGAGAGCAGAAACTGGCTTTAACCTATTTCTTAAGCACTCTTTAAAAGGTGGGACTGATGAAGCAGACTTGTTCTGCAAAAACTATGCAGGACACACATGAGCAGCACAGGGAGCAGACAAACTCATGGAGCATCGCTGTGCAACTCAGACATGTTGAGCAGCCAGTACAGCACCTTGCAAGATGAGACCCCTCCAAATGCACTCTTAGCACCCAAAAGCCAGGCTGAGCAGCTCCACAGTTTGTGACAAGTTTGTAGTAAGCACAGCCACCTTCCAGCCACCAAATACTGTCGTGCAAACAAGCAATTACTGTCTGGACCAAAACCAGGTGCCATTCATTCAGGGCCATGCAGTAGCGCTCAGGGAGCAACTGCAGTTGGTTTTTGTGTAATCACCGCAAGCCAGCGATAAAAAAAGCAATGGCTCAATGGGAATAAAGTGCCAAAATCTCCTTGCTGATGCAAAATTTACAACTACACAGCTGCTTTTCCCCCAGTGCTGGGGCCAGCGGTGCTGGAGCTGCAGGTGGGAGCACACCCAGCAGCCGGGTCACTGCCTCGCAGCCAGGACCTGCAGGGCTGGCCTGGCCTGGCCCCACACCTGCCCCGGGGGACACAGGAGGCCAGGAGGGATTTCAGCTATTTCACCAGGCACCGAATGACAAACAGGCAGGCACTGAAACAATACAAATGCATCCAGATCTCTGAAGGGATGTATTCAGAGGTGAACAGGTTGGTACAAGCAGCTTTCTATTTCAGCTCCCTGCAAGGACATTTAAGAGTAAGGCAAGATTTGGTTGTAACAGGAGGCTCAGGGGCTTACCCAGGCACAGCCCAAAGCACGCCCTCCCAGAACAGCCATCACTGGCATGAGCGGAGTGCCAGTCCCAGACGCGCTGCCTGTGCTGCCACGTGCCACGAGTTCCCACAGAACAGAAATCCAGCTGGATATTTACCCTAGCCGGTCGAGGCAGGCAGATGACATGAGGTTGTGCTGCGAGCCAGTGTCCACCACGGCCTTCAGCTCCTTGCCAGCACACTGCAAGAGCAAGCAGAGATGGGAGATGATATGTGGGATGTGGGATGAGCACAGGGTGCCTGGGGTCTCTGCTCCGCACACACCGGTCCCCGCCAAAATGCCACAATCTCCTCGCGCCAGCCCATCCCTGCTCCACCACATGCTTAGAGCCTGCAGGGTATTGCCTCGTCCACACCAGGCACCCAAGAGTTGGCTCTTCAGTGGCTTTTTGAATAAGGTGGTGCTACTAATCAATATGGTGTTGGGTCCTGAGCCCTTCCTGGCAGCATTTGCCCCTGCAGAAAGCAGAAGGGGGGGCAGCCCCAGGCAGGAGGGGACACTGTGGAGAGTGGGAAATACAAAAGTGTGTAGAGGTAAAGAGGAGAAATGTGAAATTACTCTTGGGGAAATAAAAGATGGATGGTGCTTGAGGAAAAGAAATAGGCTGCAAGCACAGGGATTTGCCATGGATAATTACTCCTCAGCGTTTCAGCATGCTGCCCCAGCCTGGCTCCTTCCTCTGCCCTAATGTCCAAGGGTAGACATCCATCAGACCAAATCTCCCTGTGGTACGCAGGTGGGCCTCCATGCCACAGCAGCCCTGAGCTGGGGAGGGAGAGCATCCCCACAGCTGCGACAGCCCCAGTGGAGTGCAACCCTGGGTGGGAAAGGTGAGAACAAGAGCACAGCTTGAGGCTGTCAGAAATAAGATTTGGGGGGGAAAACAGCCAGAAGGCTGGGGAGGGGCTATTACCTGGCAGCTCACCACTATGAGCTCCTCGTCCTCTGTTTTCCCTGAGCTGCCCTGTTTGGTTTGATTCAGCTTGTTGGTCTGCACCGAGATATCACTCTTCGGAGTCCAGCTGCCTCGGCTGTTTCGTAATTTTGATAAATTTGTCTCCATCAGGCGCTTCTGCAAGATGTTATGTGGTTGCTTTAAGAAAAAACACACACAGAAGAGCAGGGTGAAGTCAGAGGAAAGCCACAAAGTGACCTGCGTCGCCAGCCTGCTTGTGGTGCCCGCGGGCCGGTGCTGCTCTTGCGGGAGGAACGCCCCGAAGTCCCACTCTCCCCGATTCCCAGACTACATGTACTCTTCCTAGCCTACGTCTCTTTGCTCTCCTGCCAGCTCTGGCTTACCTGGCTTTGACTAAAGAGAACTACTTCATATTGGCAAGGGAATAATCCTTTCAAAATATTAACCAGAATTTGGAGGGATGCCTTTCTTTTTCCAAATTCAAGTTCAAAATTTGATTTCATATAGGAATCCAAACAAGTCAGGCTTTTCCAAGCTGGTGTTTCGCTGTAATTGCCTTCATCTCTTGATAAGGATATCAGGAATTCTGCAGCGAGGTGAAAAGTTAAGAGGTAACAAATTTCCTTTCCAGTTACACGCACCACCTAAGTATGGAAAAGGTGTATGGACTTACTGAACGAACACAGATGCTTTCATTCAGCACTGGCATTGCTGGCACAGGACATACCTGTGTCCAGCCTCCACCTGTGGTGATGCTCTTTGCATGAACCAACCCAGAATTTAAGACCCTGATTTGGGTGTCTGTGCATGGGCTCTTACAGGAGTGAGTGAGCAAGGCACAACTGCAAGAAGAGAGCTACAGACAGCATCTGTTGCCAGACCTGGTCTGGCCTTTAGATCAGAATTTGGTCTAAAATTGCCCTGCGTCTCTCTTTCCTCCGCATTTGTATTTAGCTGCTAAGGGTGAACAAATGGGACCAATCCTGAGTGCCATGCCGCAGGAGGGAAAGGAGGGGAGGGGAAGAGGTATGGTTGCCTGAGGTAGGTAGGTAGGTAGGTAGGTAGGTATTCTCCTGGGAACCCCCAACCCTTCATTTGGTGGCTTCTCGCTCTGTCAGTTCCATTTGCTCTGTGAGAAGCACATTGCCTCTCATAATCTCCTCCAACTGCTTTCCCAAAAGCCTTTTTATGTTTAATGTTCGTCACGGATGGATGCACATACTCTGCTGGAGGTGAAATGACTCTGCTTGGTTATCTGCTCATTTCTCTGCCTGGCTAATCTCCCCCCCCCCCCCCCCCCCCCATTACTGCCCTTTCTATCTGATTTTAATTTGTCCACAGCAAGACCTTCTTACTGGCTTACTCCTGAATTTTTGCGTTCATATTAAATATGCCTGCATGTCTGCAGAGACATGTAAAACAGCAACCTGCTCATCCCAAGGGAATTTCAATGGGATCGGGATAACTTTGAAAAGCTTGGGCTGTGGTTCCCTGAGTTGGCCAGCGCTCACCCTCACGTGCAGCATCTGTGTGGTGTGTTAAATAACAGCACTTACAAGAGGCTAATGCAACTTGGCATCATCCTAAAACAACTACAACCACGTTAGTGCTTCAGATCCTGCTGTAGGCATAACACAGGTGGTTAAACTGGACCTGGCTGATGAGATCAGGTAGGTGCAGCCAGCAGTCACCAGCACACAATCTCCTTTTTTCGCCACTTTTCACTGTTCTTACTTCTGCCTACAACCTATGACTTGAAAGGAAATAAAATTCCATGACCATTTTCAGTTGCAGGTGCTATGTCTGACCAGCACGCTAGAGAGCGTGTCCCATGGAAAGGCAGTAACGTAGCCACACTCCCAGCAATAGGGAGAAATCAAATCTGATATTGCGTTGTCTCCTTCCCACTCAAAAAGTAACAAAGCTCCGGCACTGCTCTGGTGACCACTGCCTTCCCAGTGAGACTGGGCAGCAGAAACCAGTATTACTTAACTAGATTTAAGACAGGCAGACTGGCTCCACTAGTAATGGACCGTGTGCTGAGGGACAAGCAAATCCGTTTGGAAGCGAGGGCGCCCTTACACAAGGGTACAACTGTAGGTGCACGGTCAGCGCTGTGATCGCCTCCAAGGCTCCTCATCTGAGCAAAAATGCGAGCTGGGATTTGCTGACAGTGGATGGCATATTCTTCTTACCCTTTATGTTTGCCTGCAACTCAGGCAAGCATCTGGAGAACTAATTCTTCACATCACCAAAAAAAACCCAAGTGAGGGGATAGGAGACTGGAGAAGCAGATGGGTGAAGTTTCCAGCTGGCCAGAAGACAGTCCCATCACTCAGTGGTCACCTCCTCACACCCAGCTAGGACTGAGAGAAATTTCTGAATGGCATCTTCCAGGATAGTCTGGGTGCTTTTCTGATCTGCCTGGCCTCAATCATGTTGCCAAATACCTTTGAAAGAACAGGCTGGAGAAGAACAAGTCCCCATCCCTGGAGGTATTTAAAAGATGCATGGACAAGGTGCTTAGAGACATGGTTTAGTAGTGGACAGGTACGGTTGGTCTCTATGATCTTAAAGGTCTTTTCCAACCAAATGATTCTATGATTCTGTGATAAGTCACCAGCATGGTCATCACTGCTATTTTAACTGTCATCTACCCCTGATTCATACCTAATTTATTTTTTTCCTACAAGTTCTCCTATGGATCGTTAACCAGTTACATATGTGGGTCTTTTTCAGGCCCTGGTTTTATGAATTCTATATGGGATCCCTCACTGAAAGGAAAAAAAAACCATCACTCAGTGAACAGGAGTTACCACCACAAACGGGACTGTCTTCTGTTGATGCTTGCTCTTCTGAAAGCCGCAGCGAATCTTGCCTTCGGGGGGACAAATGTTGCTTACGTTGTGCTCCAATACAGAAACAATCTAGAGAGAGGGGGCTGAAAAGGTTCCCTGCAGCAACATCCTGTCTCAAGCTATTAATTAGTTTGCTTTAACTTGTATTTCCCTTGACTCTTATGTGCAATAGAGTGAGAGATGTTAGTCACGGAGATGACTCAAGTGATGGATACATACTTGGTAAACAGATAATGTGCCAGGGGCCATTGGCAAATGCACATTTTGCTGGAAAACTGCAAGGAGACCATGTCTGGGAGGGAGGGAGAGGAGGAAAAGCTCCCCATGACCGCAATGGGGAAGGCAGCCGCCATGTCCCCACTCCAGCGCCGGGCAGCCACACAGCCAGGGCCGGTATCTGAAGTAACACATATCATCTGGCACTGCCTTTCCATGCATTGCACAAACCTGTTGAAAGTTTTATAAAAAAATAAAATATTACATACACTTACATTGTGTAAGTGCAAAATAATGTTATTTTCTAGTATCATTCAGCACAATGTAAGTACAAACCAGGATCTTTTCCATAAGATAGCTCCCTTTCCATCCCTGCCACTTTGCAAAAACCTGTAGTTCCCTAAAAAAGTCACAAGAGAAACCTAAAAGAAGTGAGTGGAGACACCAGCTCTTGCTGAGCTTATTTACCACTGTCTGTCAAAACCACAAATAATTCTGCCCAGTTTTGTTTCTCTAATTTATAAGCAAGCACAACCCTGCATCTTGCAGTATCCATCTCTCTGGCAGGATTCCCACTATTTTGGCTTCTCGATCTGGGGATAACAAGACCCGTCAACAACAGTTTCACTCAGGTGGAGATGCAAGTCAGGGAAGATGCCAGCTCCTCCCCTCCCCAAACCCATCTCAGGAGGTTTGCCCTCTCTTCTGTACTTAGACAGTAGAAAAAAAAGGAGTTTTAACATACCAATGGAGCTCATCCCAAGGAATAACCCATTTCTTTCTCTTCTTCCCCTCCTTCATCCTAATTCACCTCTTCCACCAGCAGCCTGTGCTGTCGGCCCTTCTCCCAGGGGAATGAGGTGGGACAAGGGATGCCCGCTGCTCTCCTGTGCCCCCTGGCTGCCCAGGCAGCAGCCACGTCTCTGACCAAGGCAGTGCACGTAACATGGAAGTTTTCTGCATTTTAACCAAGACACAACAAACTCTGGGGAGCGCGCAGCAGGGAAGTGGGGAAAACTGAATGCAGTGCAATTTACTGCAATGTTGCACCAGCTACGGGAGCGGGGGACGGGGCCACGGGGCAACCAGAGCTGCGTTGAGGACCCAGGTGCCCACGGGAGGCTCTGAGGGCATTCTGGCAGGGGGAAATGCTTTTTTTGTTGTCGTTTGTTCTGTTTATAACTTTGTTTCCCAGCTTGTAAAGCGATGAGGGACTGTTTCAGGCCGAGCCCCTCCAAACTGGTCCAGCAGCTCCCGGGGTGAGGGCGAAGTGTCGGAGCACAAGGAGGAGCTGCCAAGGGCCAGCACACCCTGCCCAAGTCAGTTATGGTGTCAGGAAGCCCAAATCCCAGCTAACAACCATCTCATGCTGATTTTCTGGGCTTTGGGGAGGAGGCACAAAATCGGAGCGGTCGCTGCCAGATGCCACCCTGACAGACGGGATCTGTCCTCACTACCTGTCCCCATCTCGGGGAGCTGTTACCTCCTTCTCTTCTCCTGCCGAGGCCACTGGAAAACCCCCGCGGGAAACCCTGCATTAATAACACCCTTCCACCCACGTCACCACAGCTGTCACACAGCTTTAGGAACGAAAAGGCGCTGCTTTGTTAGGAGGTACGCAGTTATTCACAAGACGTGCGAATTCCCTGGGCAAAGACCCCTGATGCCCTGAGCCTCCTGACCACACAAGCTCAACCCCTCTGGACCTGCTCTCGGTTTGGGGCCATGCCAAGTTGGGGTCCCACATTTCAGAGGTTCTGGATGCTTCTCCAGTCTGAGAGATGCGTGATCTCCCGTTCCTCCTGGGAACAACACTTGTGACTTCCAGGCAGCCACGGCACCAGGGAGACACGGTGGGTCCTCCTGCAGCGATGCTCCCTGCTGTCCCAGCCACATCTGGTGTGAGCGTGGTGGCACTGGCAGCGTTGCTGTGCAGCGTTGCAGCAACATGACCCACAGCCATAGCTCTGAAATTCACAGCCACCTTCCCTGGGGCTGCGGGAACAGGCCTGAGCACATGCCACCACTGTCACTTTGGGGAATCCCCACAGGTCCCATGGGGCAGGAGGCTGTGGCCAAGGCGAGCCCTGGCCATGTGCACCCACTGTCCCATCACCCCTCGCTGCAGCATGGGGACAAGATGGTTTTGCAGTGGGATGGCTCATACCAGCTAGGCTCTCCCCCCATCCCTGGCTGAAGACTCACCACAGCCAGGGTGGGCAGCACACCTCTGCCATGCCGCACCTCCTTTTTGTCCTTGGAGGGGACCTCCAGGAGCTGTGGACCTCCCCAGGGCTCTGGCACATCCCTGGAGAGAGCCCCCCTGTGCATACCCTCCTTGTGGGGGCTGTGGGTGCAGCAGAGGCGATGCCGCAGTGGCAGCGCAGGCACAGTAGCAGGGAGGAAACCTCAGGTGACATT
>NW_009259111.1:1006536-1008057 GCF_000687185.1 Egretta garzetta | reverse complement strand
GCACATCCCTGGAGAGAGCCCCCCTGTGCATCCCCTCCTTGTGGGGGCTGTGGGTGCAGCAGAGGCGATGCCGCAGTGGCAGCGCAGGCACAGTAGCAGGGAGGAAACCTCAGGTGACATTTCTGTGACCAGGGCTGTGGCGAGCAGCCCCACGGTCTGCGGCGAGCAGCCCCACGGTCTGCCCCTGGCGCTGGGGCCAAACGTGGTCCTTGCTGCTGCAGGGACAAGGACTTCGGTGCTCAGTGCCCCTGGCTCCTGCTACCTGTTGCCTCTCTTGTCTGGGCAGAGCAGAAACCCCCGTCACCAGGGTCTAGGCCCCGCACACTGCGGGTCACTGAGCCATGACATGTTATTTAGACTCTGCAGATAATAGTGATAACATCACCACCGTGTTGAAAGGCACTTTGTAGCTCCCCGACGGAGAGCTGCTGTTCAATGGTGACCAGGAGAGCTCCTTCCCAACCTTTCCCCGGGCAGAAGCTTTACTCCCTACAGCTGCAAAACGTTTAGAATGGAAAAAAAAAAACCCAAACCACCTCCATGCACACTGCAGAGACCAGCCAACTCATTCCACCTACCTCAGCCAGGCAGAGCTGAGCCTAACCCAGCTGAGCAGCAAGGCTGTGGCAGAGCAAAGCTACCCCACTAAAAATGAAGAGATTCACTTTTTTCAATGAACCTGTATGAAGCATTGAAAAATGCAAATACTGTGCGTTACAAGGTGCAAGAACTTTGCAACAACTGGGCAAAAAATAAGTAAAGGAGCTTTCCTTGGTAGCATATATTTTCCAGATTTTGCTCCTTACATCGATACTTTTGATATTACATTTAAGTATCATTTTCCATCAGAGAAAACGCAAACATTTGCGCACATTAGTATTTAGAAATGGTCTCCAGCCCTTGGACATGATGAAGAATATTATACGTCAGCTACAGGATCGCATGGATCATTGCATATGTAAATATTTAAAACCTAGAATTATGTATCTTCATTTAAAAAAAAACCAACCCACCCATATATGCATAAGCCTTATCAAAGTGGTAATCTTGGCAGTTTTATATTTTGAGAGTACTAGTAACTGCACTTTACTGAATCTTTTATGATTATATCTTGTGTGTATATATGCATCACAGACAAACATATGTGTATGTATGTATGTATTATATGAAGCCATTTTGATTTACTCTGATTCAGAGGGGATTTTTTTACTGAAAAGGGTATCCCATTTTCATGTAAATGTAAAAAAAAAATAAAAAATCAAAAGCTTTCAGGTCTGAGTACCATCTGAAAACACAGGTCTCAGGCATCTGAAAGCACCTACAAGCAAAAAGCAACCCTGGTGATAACTAGCATCATATTTCTATTCCCTTCCTTTTACATACAAAAGCCTTATTTTTTTAAATCAATTTCCCCAAGCAACAAACTTCTCCTCCTAGCAGAAAAATGGCACGAAGGAAAAAAACAGACTCTGCCCTACCAGCTTCTTAAGTCTCCTTCCAGTAAACACAATTAAAGCCCTA
>NW_009259111.1:966104-1006270 GCF_000687185.1 Egretta garzetta | reverse complement strand
CCCCAGCAGCCTCAAAGGCAGAAAAGAGAGCACTGGAGCACGGTGAGGCTGCTGGGGGCCTTTGAGAGCTGCAAACAGCCCTGGGAGCCAGCGCATCTCCCAGCCAACCTCTGCAGGCACAGCTATTTTTTGGCCTGGATAGAGAGGGCAGGTGAAGGCTGCCCAGTACCCATTGCAGTCCTGGATGCCACTGCCCCACAGGGCTGGTATGGTGCAGCCCCGCACGGACTGTGAACTGGCTATGTTGAGGTTTGCTACCTTATACCTGGGGCCAGCGGGGTTAGGGCAGGCTCTGGATGCCACTGGCCTCGCTGAAGCATTGCAGGCACCGATCTGCATCGCCACTGTCAATGAAAGTTGTCCCAGCCAAATTGGGGCACCCCAAATGTGGTTTTACACAGGGTCCCTACACCTGTCAAATGCTTAGGTACAGTGCAATTTGACTAATCATTAACACCCATGCTACTGATCACTAATCAGAGTAAAACTTTGCAAAGCAACTATAGTTTTGCAGCATTCTTGCTGCTTGTCTATTGATCCAGATGTCACTGGAGTTAGTCTTGCTATAGTTATTTACCTCTGATGCCAGAGGATGCTGGGAGGGTTTCAAAGACACGTTAGAGGGCATTATCTTGGTTGTCTGGGGTATCCTTTATCCTTCATGGGCAGCTCTAGGCTTCTAAGAAGCAAGGAAATAACTTGGGGCCAGGCTCTCCTTTAGTTTGTTTCTTGTTTTACTTAAGCATGGACCATACCAAAGTCTCCAGTAAAATTCTACTACCTCATTACATTACATTACAGTGTATAACATGAACTAATACACATTAATAAACTTAATAAACTTTCATACTATAAAGACTGGTTGTTATAATACTTAGGGAAGGGGATTTCTTAACAGGACTCACAGCACATGTGGGTTTCTTTCACTACAACACTGAGTTTTTAAGTGATGCATCGTCTCTCACCAGAAAGAAACACTTTTCTTCCCCCCCACCCCCACAAGGACTCACACACTTTCAGCAGCACAGATAGGGCAGCAGGCACTCACCTGAACCTTCTGCTTTCCAAATAATTAGTTGCAAGGAATAGGTGCAGGAGAAAACACAGCTCTGCCTCAGAGAGACGGTACAGATCTGGAAACACCGTGCGTGGGTTTGGTTCTTGTTGAACTGAGACCTTTGATGCCCTAGATAATGCACAAGAAAAGCAGAGCTTAGCCCCAGGATTTATGCCAAGCCTGACTTCCAGGGCAGTTCTAACCTTCAGGAGGAGCTGGGGTGCTGACCCCACTTTGCTCTCCCGCACTGACGCAGCCCGGACTCACACTTTCTGCTCTCCAAAACACCATCAGCCTTTGGCCAGCTTCAGGGAAAAACTCCAGTCTCTGACAGGGAAGCGACAGAGGAGGCCAGGGAAAAATACTTCAGGAAGAGATCCCAAGTAACGCGGAGGAGAGAGAGGAAACAGAGGGGTTCCCCTGAAAGCAGCCAGGGAAAGACATTCACCTTGCAGCAACTGAGCCATATTGGGGGGGGGGGAAGCAAGCAAGCAATGAAAATGCCAAGCAGGCAGAGTATCTTTAAACCACAGCACCACAGTTTCTCCTTCTTCCTTCCCCTGCAGCTGCCGCGAAGCCCTGAGCAGGGAAGGGGCCAGGCAGGATCCCGTCCCCGAGAGCTGTGAGCTGCAGCCAGCCCTGTCCCCTCACCTTGACCCGGGCCAGCTCCAACAACACAGAACCAACCACCTCTTTCTTTACCTTGGCACGTGTAAATGTAAAGCTTAGCTGACGTGAGGGCACTGAAGGTCAACAGCAGCCCCTTGGCAGGAGGGTTGCTGACAGCAGCACCCGCACCCCAGCTCCTCTCATGGGGCGAGGCAATGCTCCGTGCGGGTAAACCATGGGTAAAATCTGAGCTCAGCACCCATGGCCTGACCGTGTACGTTCAGCCCCTCATATGACCTGGGAGAGAAGGAATAAAATACAAAAAGCCCAAACAAATCAGATGAGAGTGCAGAATACAATAAACCCCAAAGCCATTATTTCACAGCCTCACACAGAGGCCGTTACACGTGAGCCAGCCTGAGCTCGGTGAAGGTGTCGGTGCGCAGAAGGATAGCAGGGCTGACAGCCTGAAGGGGGATATAATTTTTTTCTCCCTGCACTGACTCTGCTCATTACACAAGAGGACTGTTGTTCCACTACAGGCAAACATGCCCGGGAGGATAAAAGCACCTTATTTTTCACCTTGGGAGCTACTTGGCACTTATCCAGCTGGTTAAATAAAGATATACGACTACATCCGCACTTTGCCAAAGGCAAGGAGGCACAGCAGAAGGCAGAAGGGATGCCACTGAAACGAGGAGACAATTTTTAGTACAAAAGCTCCGTGGAGGAGCAGCACTCGGCCTGGCATGCTAGCAAATGCCCAGTCAGCTCTGGCTTGCGGCAGGAGAAGTAAAGCTGCAAGCACAGATGGAGCACGAGAAGCCCCCTCACACTGCAGCTCCAAGGCTGCAGCCTGCATTTCAGTTCAGCAAACAAGCATTTTGTCTGAGCCCTACAATTTTACTTCTGCTGCATGTTATAAATGCACCTTGGGCCAACAGATCAGAAGAAAATCTGCCCAGCACTGAAGAGTAATAAATGAGATAAAGGCCCTAATTCCCATCTTGATTTTTAATCCTGGGAAAGAGGAAAGTGGGAGGAACAGTAGATCAGGATCCAGTTACTCAGGATCCACACTGAAATAGGGGCTCCATTTAGATACTTTGAACCCAGCGGTTAACTTTGAGTCGGTCATTTGTTTGCGCCAGATGAGCCAGGGGTATCGCTCCCCACCCCCTGTGCAGGGGCACATTTCAGAAAAATCCCCATCCACTCGCTGGAGACAGGTCTGCGCACAGCCATTGCCCCTCACTCAAGAAAAGCCCCAAAGCACAAACCCACCTTTCTCAATCCTTCCTGACTCCAGAGCAGCACCGGCGTTTCTCTGCACCGTATGACATCAAGGCCGATGTCAAAAAGAGCCTTCACAAGGCTGCGACTGAGAAAACCCCTCCAAGACAGGCTGGCTCTGCTGGGAAGCGGAGATGCCGGTTGCTGCTGGCACGGATGGGCAGCCCGTGCTGGAGACACGAGGCAGATGGCCCCGGCGGCTACCAGCAAAGTGGGCTCTGCCCTGCGCCCAGGGCGTCTGTTGGCCCAGCAAAGCTGAGGACAGGGGTGCTTTTGTCCTCAGTTTCCAAGCCCACTGCAAGGATAAAAGAGAGGGAAAGGCTGCTCTCCCTGGCCTTTCCAACATGCCCTTCGCCATCAGAGCTGGAGACAGGGGAAGGCAATGCCCACAGCAGCAGCAGCACCCTTGGAGGGAGGGGAGGGGACGCGCAGCGCTTGGGAGCTTGTTAGCCACCCTCCACAGAAGGCGAAGCGACCCGGGTCCTGCCTGCGAGCACAATTTGCTTTACACGTGATGTAAACTGAGCTAAAGCCCAGCAATTTTATACCCCCACTGACAGCCGGTTTACACTGGCTTGGTACCCAGTCACGCCTGCAGCTTCCTCAGCGGGAGGAGAGCAGAGCTGCGGAGCTTCGCTCACACCCCCGTCTCAACTCTTCTCTCGCTGAAAAGCAAAGCGGCAGCAGGCAAAGCAGGAAGTGGGTCGGTCCTTTTTATTTTTTTTTTTTTCTTTTCTTTGATTTCTCATCTTTCCTTAAAAAGAAGTGATTTGTTACCATATCCTGAAGAGACGCAGAGATGCCCCAGAAAACTCAGACGAAAGGACAGAGTGGTATAATTTAACAGAAACAGAAGCAGCAGCAGGCAAGAGCCCCAGAAAGAATAATTTACCCCAGCACAAAGAGAAAACTTCAGAGAAAGAGTCAGTTTCCAGAGGGAAGACTGTGAAGAGCTCAAGAAAATGAAACCACAATAATTGATGTAGAAAAATAAGTTATTCTGTCCATCAGTGCAGGATACGTAAGGGTCAGCTCTAGCACACTCAGGCAAATAACTGCAATAATTTGGAGACTAGAGCACATTCTTTTTCTTAAAAAGGCTGGATACAAAAATCCAGAAGGATTTAGTGAGCTTCTTCATCATCGTTTGTAGCAAAACAAAGACTACAGGTAGAGCTGGAGAAATCCTATAACGTACAAAGGTAGAGATTCAGCTTGAGATTCCCAAGAGATGTGGCAGGTTTTGCACAGCAACTCCACACCCACTGCCTGTGTTTCCAGTGCTGACCAGGAGAAAGGACCTCCTGGGCTGGGGCACGGGCCCCATCACAAGCACTTCACGGAGACAGCTGTTCCTGGAGCAGCTCTCCCTCTTTACCCTGGGTGCAGCTCCGACCCCCTTTCTCCCGTGCCCGGTCTGTGCGGTGCAGGAGCCGGCAGCAGCAGGCACGGAGTGGGGGCACTGATGGCGCTGGGACGGGAGGCGGATGTTGTGCAGCCGAACAACATAGGAGACTGAACTGAATTTATCTGTCTAGTTCTCTTCACATACGGAGAAAACGGGTGGACAATAGTTTCAGGAACTATTTCAGAACAGAAATTGCAAGTCAGAGATTAAAATGGCAAGTCTTGCAAGAGCTCCCTTACCTTTATTTTACCTGTTTTAAAGCGTCTGAAACACAGTTCTAAAAAAAATAAAATCCCAGGAAGACTTGGTTAGGGAAACAAATAGCACACTTCCCAGCCTCTTCTGCCGTGTACCTCAGCGAGAGCCTGAGCTAGGAACTATCTGTGGCTGATGGAGCGTCAGAACAGGCCCTGCCTCTGGGGCTTGTCAAGCCGTGCTGGTAACTGCGCCGCACTGGGAAAAGGGGCTGAGCCCCTGCCAGGTCCCAC
Organism: Egretta garzetta; assembly: GCF_000687185.1. Classification (NCBI taxonomy): domain Eukaryota; kingdom Metazoa; phylum Chordata; class Aves; order Pelecaniformes; family Ardeidae; genus Egretta; species Egretta garzetta. The sequence continues at coordinate 1,001,415 of NW_009259111.1, read as the reverse complement.
GCAAACCAGGGAAGAAGCTGCGGGTTCCGTTAGCTGGCAAAGGGGTGGGCGGGGGACTTGGGGCAGGGTGCCAAGGGGAAAGGGAGCAGCTGGCATGCAACTTGCCAGGCACTGTGGAAGGGGTAAGAGGGCAACAGGCATGGGAGCTGGCACGGGGGATGGAAGGTCTGGCCTCCCCTGACCTCCACATCATTGAACCAGCAGGAACAACCGCAACCACGGCCCTTAAGGGCGGTAACAGTGGCTGCTGTGCCATGAACTGCACCGCTCCTGCTCACAGGCGGGGGAAAACGGGGCCGATCATGCCCCGGCATCACTCACCAGCTGGTTTGCTCCAAGACAAGATCTGAGCGCAACTCAAATTGTTGCTGCTACAAAACCAGCTGCACACACAAGCACGGGCCTGGCCATTGGGTCTTTCAGAGCTTTCCACGGAGCTGAAAACACCAGGGAACTTTCCTCTCAGGCAAAGAGACAAATTCATATCTCCTTCTCTCCCAAAATGTCCCTTGCCTGGCTTTCTTCAGGAACTCCACCTGGGCAGGTGGGCAGGAGCTGGTGTACATAGAGGGCAGGTGACGTTTCTGCCCAGTATATATCCATGCTAACCTGTTTATTTTGTGCAATAACAACATTATTCCAGTATAAAATTTTCAAAATGATTACTTTTAGGAAACATTAATACACACTAGTTCTCACCCTCCCACATGTATGCTAGAGTTGAACTGCAAATATTTATTCTGAAGCAAGCTACACATATATTCAAAGTGCCAACTATAACTACATCATTCAGACTTCCCAAACCTCAGGGGATTTCACTTCCCCTCCTGTCCTGCAAAAAGCAGCTTGTGTGCTGAAGGCTTCCTCTGCTGCTGGGGCATTCCACGCCGTAAATCTCACATTCAGGTCATTAAAAGATATAGGAGAGATCTTGTTAAGGCTAAACCAGCGTGAGTCGTTTCACACTACACAAACACAATTTTCTCACTCCTTTTCTAACTTTCCAGCAGCCTGACACCCAGAGACCAAGAGCAGCAGCAGAGCCCGGCATGCAGGAATGTTTTTGCTGGGATTTCCGAGCTCAGCGAGGCAGGAGGAAGAGGGCGCTGCTCTTCTTCACATCGGGTCCTGTGTCAGTCCAGCAGGAACGGGTAAGAACGATCAGGGAGCCTGCTGTTGCTCCCCAAAAGGCGTGGGGCCAGTGGGATGAGATGCTGGCTCTGAGGGGTAGGAGATGGCAGGGAGAGCCAGGAGACAAAGGCTCGCGGCTGGGGTCTGCAATGAAAAAGATCACATTTACAGTCAAGCAGTCGGTTTGGGTTGGGATGCCCTGGCTCACCCTAGAGTCCCTGGAAGATGCTGTGCAATAGCTAGGTGCAGAGCCCCTTTACAGACCCAGCTCAGAGCACCTGGACAAAGCAGAGCTTGGCAACAAGCGGTAAAAAAACAGAGCTTCAGATGGTACCTAAGGGCGTGCTGGGCCGAACAACCACCTCCCCCAAGGCTGCTGTGTAATTTTGCCGAGGCTACTCCTCTTGACTTCTTGAAATAGTTCACAACCATCCCTAAGAAAGGGGTTATGGACTCCCCACATCAGGGGAGCTGTGAGATGCTTTCACTGTCATTAGCCAATGGACTCACAACACCTAACAGGCAGAGTACCTAAGGCACCAATAATCAGCCACTGCAAGAGCAAGCACAGCGCCGAATTTGCTCCACCAGAGGCAGGCCATTGTTTTCACCCCCCAAAGATTTTCCCTGCCCCATCAGCAATTTTCTCACTTTCTTCAGCCTAAGGGACAAAGGCTCTGCACAGCACCCGTTACAAAGCCCCACTTATGCGAGCAGCCAGCAATCTTTCAGAGTTTTGTGGACACAAAGGAGTCCCTTCTTGGTCTAAGCACTCCAACACAACAATCCATTTCCATCCACCAACGCACTTCAGTACCTGCTTAAATGCTTTGCTGAATGGGGATTACAATCACACGGCTCTCTTGAGCAAAACTCCCCCTTCCCAGCACTGTGAAAAGCCACTCCTTAGCACGTGAAATACCAGTATGCACACAAAATCGCGTGGGATATTTGTTAGAGCAACAGTACTGAAGCAAAGCCTTTTCAGTGCTTAATGTATACATTACCCTGGGAAACTTAGGAGATCTGTGTTTGCTTTTAGATCTGTACGGCTAATTAATCATAAGGCAGCTGGCCAGATTTTGCCTCGAGTCAACACCTTGAACATTAGCAGCGATGCAGTGGGGGTACGCGATGCCCACAATCACATCCATGCCTAGCTACTATCATGGAAGTAGTTTGCTAACCTGGTCCTGACTTGGCAGCAAGAAGTTTTAAATAATTACCCTCCGACTGCTGCAAACATGGAACAATAGGTTGTCATTTTCTCCTTCATCCTTTCTTTTCAAACAAATAAATTATTCTCAGAAACAGCTGGCGCCATGGGCAGGTCCCCACAGTGGGCCAGGAGAAGACCACATCCCATTCATTCTCCACTGGGATCTAAAAAGCGCCTTGCTTCCTGTTAGCCAAGGTGGTTATGTCCAGGGTTGTCTTCCCCGTAACCCCATCTTCATTGGTGTGAAACACACGCTGGCTTCAGGACAAAAGATGTTGCGCTATGGAAGCGTGCGAGGCCACGGACGCGGCGCTCCGCCCTCACCATGCAGTGACAGGACCGATGCTAAAACTTGAACTGGGGACGAGAGCAAACAAAGAAGGCCTAAGCAGGGACAAGATAAGGAATATGGCAGCTTATACAGCAGAAGGGATCTTCTAAATCACTTGTCGTTGGGTAACAAGTTCAGAGCTGGCACTGAAGTGTCCAGGCACAGCAAAGCACAGGTATTTGAAAGCTCCCTGCCACAGGGGGGAGCTCTCAGTCCTGAAAGGAGTTAAGCAAGCCTTTTAAAAGCTCTGCCTTTTCTTGCTTTCCAGCCAGAGAACTTTCCTCTGCACGAGTGTAAATCCACTGCAAAGGCATTTCTTGTTCCAGATGCTTTGGAGTGGTATGATTCCTGAATAGCAGTACTTGGGGAAAGGGATGGGGAATTCCTCAGGGCAAACCCTGTGAAATTTACCTCCCGGAGAACACAAATCTCAGAACATAATTTAAAACTGAGAAAGAAAAAAAAAAAAAGAAAATCACTATTTCTGGAACAGGACTAGCACAGGTCAGCTCTGAAATGGTACTGCCTTTTGAAAGGGTTCCTGGATGGCATGCCCAGTTTACCAGGTGATGGTGACAAAAACTGACAGTGTCTCCAGTGATGAAGTAAGCAAGCAAGCTGAACAGAATTGGAATTTCCCAGCTCTTCTGCAAAAGCCCTGAGAACAGGTGCTTGCTTCAACTCATGCCAATGGAGGGTTCACCAAGGAACAACATTCTTACTATGCTTTTTAAAAGACTGACTGTGAACCTTTTCTGCCACTACCAGTTAAAGGAGTATTCATAGAGGGATTTCATCTGACAAATATTTCCACCTTATGGAGCTCAGATTGAAGACAGCTTTGCACCCCTCCTTCGGAGGAGAGGAAGAGGGGGTAGGTTGTTTTGTATAGGTTCTTTATCAAGTCTGGAATTGCCCTGGTTTCCCAACAGACCAATATTCAATTAACTCAGGATTTGAATGCTTTAAGTTAAAAAAAATAAATAAATTTGGAACTTAAAGCATTCAAATCCTGAGTTCACCAGATATATTTAAATATCTTTGTTTTGGAACTTTAAGATAAATCAAAATCTGAGCCTAGATATTTTAACAGTATCCTTTTAAGATAAAAATATGATTTACGCCAACATTAGAGAGGAGGTCACCAGAGTGTTAGTCAAACACAGGGTCTCTCACCTCTCTGGAGCTCCTGTGTTTATTTTATGAAGCCAAGACTCCAACACTCTCAAGCGCTGTGAGTATAAGTGAGCTACCATTGTACCCCCCTCCGCACAGCACATGCAAAACTACAGCAACTCATAACGGGTAAGATTTAGTGAGACACGTTACTGGATACTCAGTGCTAATATTTGCTAACGCACAGAATCGTCAACAGTACTTCAATGTACCTCTCCTAACACAGAGGTTGTGTTTGCCATGTTGTGGTTTGGTTAAATATCTCCACCTTCAAGTCTAGTCAACTGAAAGATACTTCAGCTCGCACTAGGTCTGCAAAGGAAGCCAGCTGCCCCAGGGGAGCGGGAGCACGTGCACTGTGGCTATGAACGACGAGAAACACACGGTGCTATTGATTACCTGGGCTCTGAGGTCTTTCTGCCCTACCTTGGGTGTAATTCACCGCGAGATCATCCATCCAACCACTGACAGGAGTCAAGCTGTGATCGAGCTGAGCAGCATCCCCTGAAATGATGGAGGAAATCAGTAGCTGATTACACGCACAATTTTATTTCCAAAGACAAACATTCAGAGTCCATTATTGACATCTGTAAGAACTGAGTCACGAGAGGGATGGGGTCAGGCAGAGTGCCAGAATCACTCACTGTTCTCAGAAGTAAATAACAGCACCTGAAGTTACACATTCACAGCCCATTTCCTCCAGCTTCCTTTGAGGTTTATTCTGCCTGGAAATCAACAACTTACAATCTGCACACTTCCTCACCAGTAATTTGGAAAAGAAGGGGGAATGGCCTTGATCGACGGTCAGAATTCAGTTCAGAACAGGGTCTCCTGCCACTGCAATCTGAAGTAGCAGCAAGATCTGGCCCAGCAGCATGGATCTTTCTAAGACCCATATTTGCATTTTGTAAAAATAGAATAATGCAACATATAAGGTCATTTACAAGATCACTCCCTCTTCTTCAAAAAGATTGATCAGAGGCAGTGGTTGGGACCAAGAGCTGCTAAACAAAGAAAATCTGAGTTGCGTATTTTGGCTAAAGGTGCCAATGCCCTCAGAAAAGCTGCCTGGAGCTCCTGTTAGTGCTGCCCAGAAGAACATTTCACTCCTTGGTGCCTGTGTCCTGCAGAGAGTTGCCAGTGGGCCAGGAAATATTCCTTCAGATTCCACTAAAGCTGCTGAAGCCAGCCCAAGACAGCAAGATGCTTTTCCTCAGTACGTTCACACGTCCGTGCAGGAGGACAGAAGCACACCAGGAGCTGTTGTGCTAATGAAGCCCCCAAGATTCAACAGACTCTTTTAGGTCTCCTGCTACAGAAGACCCAACCCAAAACCTCCCACTGTTCATCAACATGGGGTTTAAGAGCCTTTTTTTCCCTTCTTTCTTAGGGCCGCATGCTGCCCTCTCGTGGGGAGCCCTGCGGATGGTTCCCTGCTGCCTTGGCACAGCCCTGAGCCCTGTGGCACAGACAGCAGGAACAGGGCAGGTGACCCAAGGGGGCCTGCCAACACCCCTAGGAACACAGCATCATGTAGGCCACCGCAACCTATGCCTCGTTAGCACAGCTCCCCAAATACTCAAAAATCTCCTTATTTTAGCCGCTCCCCAACATGCCAGGCAAGAATGGACGCTAAGAGATGTCTGAGGGAGGGACGAGGCTCTAGCATCTTACGTGAAGGTGTGCCAGAACACGTGCCCACAGCATCCCTAAGCCAGGTCATCTTCTGCGTCAGATTTTACCTCACCATTACTGCATGTGGCAACACATCCTGCTGGGACAGAGTGCTACGGGCCTCTGTTATCCACTCCAAGAGCAAATGGTCAAGTTGGACATGTGTCCTGTACAGAGCAGGGACAGGTATTTGTAATGTGCTTATTTCGGCACTGCTGCGTCCACCTCACGCCACAGGCAGCGGCTGAGGGGCTTTCTGGACTGGAGGAAGACAGCAATGCCTGCAGTGTTGAGCGTTCAGTTCCTAGAGCTAAGCTTCCTTCTTCCACTGAATGAAGTTGCTGTTCTCAGCATGGATGAGCCTTTTCAGGGTTTTATTTTTGTAAGTTTGCTGAGAGAATTAGCACCTACAGGAGCCGGGGCGCAATAGTTATGCTATGTAAGCCAGACAGGCCCCCTGAGCACTTTTCTGCTGGTCCTGTTTTTAATAACTGGCACCTCTCAGCTTTTCCACACAGCCCCTCACATCAGCACTGTATTGGTAACAGCAAACTGGGGGCCACCCAAATTTCATGAGCAGGGTTGTGTCACAGACAGGCTTGTCTGCCGGACACAGAGATGCTGAATTCCCAGTTTTCAAAAGGGTTTTCTTAATTTCCACATTAAACCCCAGAAAAATCATGATCCCCTCTCTTAACCTGAGCTGCTATCCATGGCTGGGTTTTACTCCAGGCAGCATCTCCAGAAGGCAGCTGAGCTGCCATTTTGCAATAGGTCCTCCAACTGGTGATGGGATGTGTGTAGCTCCAGAGCTTGGTCACAAAGAGGGCGAGACAGAGATGCTAGTGCTAATGCAGTGACAAGCAACTCCTAACCTCTGGCTCGAAACTCAGAGCGAACTCTGTGGCTCCCTGCTGCATCACACCGACAGCAAGTAGCGCCCAACTGAAGGACTTTTGGTACCTCCAGATGCAAATGTGAGGTGTGTTTGCAGACTCATTTGCTCTTTTGCTTAACTGAAACGCTTTCCTGCTGTTTTAGGGATATGTAGATGAACACAGAAAACACACAGCCAGCCAGCCTTGCAGGTCCTACAGCAGCCCCCAAGGGCTGCCAGCACACCAACGACGAGCCAGCAGGCTCCTCAGCTGTAATGCATCGAGTGCCCCATGTTGTCCCAGCCCTACGCTGCCTGTTCCCTGCCCTGCCCACCCTTTTACACACCTCTAAGGCTCCCAGCTTCGCAGACGACTTCGCATCTTTACGTGGGCACAGGTTTATCTGTGCCCGCAGCCAGCGCACACGTCCCGTGCCAAGCGCCGGGCCCCTGGGGAGCCCTCCCAGGCCAGCCAGCCCTGCCCATGCTCACGCAGGGCCCCCGGGTCACCCCGAGGCAGCAGCCCGCTGCCGGGGCAGGGCATCAGAGGCACGGGAGGGCTGTGGGAAGCAAAGCCCCTCCTTGTTGCACCGCAGGTGGCTGCCCCCAAAAAGGGTGAGGGGAGGCCCGGGCAGGCACAGCAGGAAGCAGAAGCAGTGCCTCCAGCACATGCTGCACCTCACCAGGCACCCACATGCAGAACCCGCTGTGCCTGCCCTGCCCAGCTTCCCACTCCCCCCGGGTTTACATCCTGGGCCAGCTTGCTGCTTTTTTTAAACTTTCAATCATTTTTTTTTCTGCTTAAGAACAGTATTTTTTGCATTCTCCTTTCATGACAGCCATTGCACACATGGCTATCTTATTGTCAAATACATACATTATATATACAAAGACACACACATGCATGTACATTTAACATACCTCTACACTTCTTTATCTCCTGAACTTATTTACAGATAGAGATTCTCCACCCAACTCACATCAAGCATCCTATCCATGCTTAGTATCATGTTCCATTTCTTCTAGCACAGCAAGCGGGAAAGAACGCCCAAGCCCCACATTCAGACTACCACTGCTATGTTAGATTCAGGCAGAGAAGATGAAGCTTTCTCTAAACCTAGTCAAGCACAAACTTGCTCCGTACAGAAGTGTTTCCTGGACATTTGCAGTGTTCTTGGTATAACACGAAACACTTGAACTAAGAACTACTAAACAACAAATGGCATCTCAAGCGACCACTTCAGAACATTTCAGTGTCCAACGCAACTTTTTCTCTCCTTAAAACTATGAACCCCTTATTTCCTGATCTCCAGAATCATCACAGATGGGAAATCTCATGGCACATGATTAATATCAAGGTTTTTAAGTCTCCATTGCCTGTTGAATAAACTCCTCAGCCAAGAAAGCAGGCTTCAGTTGCATTAGGTCAAGTTTAGCAGCTAGCCAGTGTGAGGGAGTTCCCGTAGTGAATTCTAGATTTACAGACACGTTCAGTAAAGAAAAAGACCTCAAGGTTGTCTTTTCTGACCTATTTGTTTCATTGTGTACTAAGCAGGCTTTACTTCATGGCCTTTGAAAAACTTCATTACTCTTCAAAATTTGTTTAATCAGAGAAACAGCTGCACTAACATCTTTAAACAGAGAAAGATTCTTTTTTTTTCTTTTTTTTTTTAGCACTTAAGAGTGGTTTAATAAGGTTGTTTTTAAAAGCAACATGCAGAAAGTCATACAAATTTGCACTGACTTGGAAAGAAACTAGACAAACTTACCTTCTGAGAGTGGAATCTGTCCCCTGAATACTGCAACTCCTTCCGTTTTCCCCGCAGGTGCTACATTTGCATCACTGCTCAGGGGTGTTCCACAGTGACAGCGGAACACATGTTGTGAAAAGCAGGGCTCCACGACAGAGAGTGAAAATCTGTCTATGAGCAAAAGAATTGTTCAAACTTAACAGGCAGTACCAAGACGTGTTGTACGACAGGTTGGTCCAAGGGATGCCTAGAAACAAACCTACTTGTACCAGCCCCGAATTTGGCTCAAGTTCTTCAAGAAGTACTTGTTCATCTCCTCCAGCAGCAGCCTTGCGCAAACGCAGTTTGAATGGAGCAGCATTAGAAGGAAGGTAGGAAGTATATGTACATTTTCGTTGTGACAGGTTTTACATTCAGCATCTATTGCATGTACAGGATGTCATCCATATGCATGACAGAAAAAGCATTTGCATTTAAGTTTATTTAATTCAGAAATATTTGCGGACCACTATCCTTGCCTTCTGTTCCCAAGGATTATCGTAATACCATTCCTTCCTGCTTACCCGTATCAGGCCTCTCCCGATTCCTAGGATTTAAATAAGCATCAATTCTTGCTCTCTATTCCGCTATTACTTATTTCTGTCAGAATTTCAGCTCGCACTGTTCTGGGAGTTGACAAGGTAATTCATATTGACATTCCCCATCCCGGAGGGCAGCCAAGGGCTCATGTGTCCGTCGCTGCAATTTAGCAGGTGGCAGCATTCACAGTATCAGGAGGAATAGTTGCACAAGGGTTCTCTGCTGAGATTAGCCTGTGGTCGTCACACTTTTCCATGGCCTCTATGTTCCTGCATGTCGTTTACTTTGCTGTCTTCTCCATATAAACCAATGTCAGCTTTCTACAGCTAATAGCTTAATTATACAGTTGTCTCTTCCAAAACTGCAACAAATGAACCCGGATGGCTACATTCAGTTTAATACAAATCAGTCCTTGTCACTGATCAAAGGAAGCTACAGGTCAAACAAACAACTGAATAAATTAAGGACAAGATATTGGGATTACTTTTATAAAAGTTTGATAGATTGACTACAACTAGTGATCTCAATGTAGTATCACAGAAACAAATACAGAAAAAGAGTATTAAAATTATTATAGATCAACTCATTTATAATTTTATATGACCTAATTTTATTTCTTAATTGAAACTGCTGTAATCTTAAAAATATTCTGGAAATTTGTGTCTTAACACAGTTTTCACCTTGTTGTTTGGGATTTTTTTATTATTATTTTAGGTTTAAGGATTTTTTTGATTATTTTTTAGAAAAAAATCAGATAAATCTATAAAGTTATAAAATACTTTGGAATTACTTCAAGTAGTTTATTCTGTCTTCATAGAGCTGGTTACAACAGGCCAATTGACTCCAGCTCATCATATAGGAGACATTTTTAGCATAATTATTAGCATTAATACCAGGGTAATTCTGGTATTTTACTAGCCAGAAATATGTGCACCACTAAATATATGAAGAATTGTGCCTCTATGAGTATAGATTCAGGCTAATAATATATTACATGAAACAGAATGCTATGGTAAACAGGTGTTCCCAGGATAAAGTCTATTTGATGTGTGATAACTTGCTACACAACCATTAATTTTGTCACAAAACTATTACTTAGCACAGCAAAGACAACTAAAAATATCACCCAAGTTTTTCATGCAACTACAAGTTCACTGGTTTATTTCTCTTATTAAGAGTAACAGCTTGTAACATTTTACATTAATTTACAATCATGAAAAAGATCCTTATGCTTATCTCACGTAGGTGACGTTAAGTCATCCAGTTAACGCTAATTATTATTTCAAAAGTTAAATCCTGTTTTATAAGGTTAAACATTTTTTGAATCATTCATTGCCAAAAAATAACATCAGTCTACAACCACACAGAAAGTAGAAATTAAAATTTCTACAGAGCCACTACCATTGCTATGAAGATATAATGCCAAGTGTTACAATATTCTGCAACAGTTATCACTTCTCCCAATATTTCAGATGGCAAAAATTCCCTCTTTGCTTTTTACTGCACACACAGGATCTACAGTAAATGGGGAAATCTTTATTCATAATGTTAGATTGAGGGTAACAGAAGTGCTTCTGAGTCATTTACTTTTTATGTAGAAAACGAACAGGGCTGTGGAGCAAAAAGGATTCTTCTTTAAGAAAAGGCAGGTTTTTCTCCTCGGCCTCGGACCATACACCACACTGATACACTCCTCTCCTTCCACAGACAATGAAAACGGCCACTGCACATGGGGAGAAGCAAAGTTGAGATCCATGGCGCAGACTGAAGGCGAGAGGCTGGTCCCAGAGCAACCTTGCAGAGCTAGAAGAGCGTGCCTGCAAGGTGAGGTGCAGTGCAACAAACCCAGAGCTCAAGTCAGTAACCCTCACACACAGAGTAAGAAGGCCCAGTTTCACCTATTAAAAATATCTGGATGTTTCACAATTTTTGTTTTCTTGAACGCTTGTTGAAACCAATCACTCTTGATTTGTGTGTCACTCAGCAACATGAAGCAGAGATGTTCAGATCTGTAGCCTTCTTGGGAGGGATTACAGCAAGAACTGGCTTGCTTCCCTTGGCAGAGAGCACACAGACCACAGCAAAGCCACTCCACTGGGTTTGGCCCAGAAGCTGGCATGCCATGGTCCTCTCCTCCCCGTGCCCCATCAGCAGGCCTTCAACTCACCCATGCACCCGGAGTAGAACTGCAGCACCTCGCCCATTTCCAAGCGCTCCACTACCACATTGGGATGGTTTGTGGGTCATCACGACTGACTCACTGCCTCTGGCATGGGAAGCCATGAACAGTAGAGAGGTCGGGGCTGTGCAGCCAGAAGGAAACTATCTTTAAATACCTTCCCGGGATGTCACCACAACAGTGCTCTTCACCATGGATGTAGCAAGGCTTTCTCACCTCCCTTCCCCTTGTTTTGGCGTCCCTTAGCCATTCCTCTCACCGATCACACTGCCTCAGACCTTCTTCCAGATAACCCCCTGCCATTCCTCCTCCCCAGGAAGGCAGCAGGGACCCCGTTCAGGACGAAGCACGCCAGCCAGGAACTCACAAGGACCTGGGCTCCTTCCCCTCTGTTCTGCTAATTCGCCCCCGCCTCCCTTCCCCCCCCAAGCCTGTTTGCTCCCCTTTGCTGCAGGCCTGGCAGCCCCGCTCCTGGAATGGCTACTCACTACCCTGCCACAGAAACCCACGAGCAGCTCTTGAGCCGGAGGAGAAGCCCTGCTGCTAGGACACAGTTCCCCTCTTGGCAGCAACATCAGCCATTTCCCTCCCCCACCCAGACCATGGCAATTCTTTCAGGGCTGTAGCAAGAGGAGCACAGCATCACATCTCCCCATCCTAAGTGGCCTAAAGCCACTGCCCCTTCCATCACATCACGGCCAAGACCCATGACAGGCTGCGCTGCCTCACACGCCGCAGAACAGGGCTGCCATGGCACGACAGCTCAGCAAGGCTGCCTTTGGTAGTATTCATTTGCTCCTAACAGCACAGGGAAGAGATTCAAACCCTGGCACTTGAGAAGGGTTTCATCTGTCACACTGTGGATGTGGTATTATTCACACACAACAGCTAAATACCACATACCAATGCAATGAAACCCAGGGAGATCTGACTCCACGCCCTAGCAAAGGGAACATTTGTCCTGGCTACACTGCCAAATTTCAGTACCTTTCCTAAGGGGGCACACAGAGGAAGTTTGGTGCCCACCCCACCACTCGGTACTGCCAGTGACTGAAAGATAGAGGTCGTAAGTCCATCTCCAAATAAGTGGGACTGCGGCCATCTCCCTTCAAGGCGGAAGGCCCAGAAGATACATTACAGTGAGGAAACGGTTTGCATGGCCAGAGGACAGTGATGTAATGAAAGTGTGGACAGAAAAGCACCGAGACAACATTTCAATCAACACAATTCTCCCTACAGGCCTTTTCAGAATAGCCTTCTCTCACATAAGAAACACAACCTGAGGAAAAGGACACAGAGTTTGGGAGTCTTGAACATCATTTTGCCATAGACAACTTCTGTGGCCACAGTCTGTTTGAGGAATATCTTTGTACCTTTACTTCTCTCCAGCAACACAGGGAAAGCAGCGCTTCTCTGCTCAACAAGGTCATTGCAAGGTGCTCAGACAAGATAAGGAATATGAGGATTGAGGCTTATTTAAGAACCTTATGCAGCTTTACACAGTGATGTACAAGAGCATAATCTATGCAAAGCCTATATTTAAAATGGGGCTTGTGTGTTCAACTGCAGGTGCTCAGAGGACAGAATTTTACACTACTTGGAACAGCCAATGCCTCATGCTGTCCCAGGCCCATGCACAGGGAGAGCACTGGGATTTAGCAAATAATCTGTTCTGTTGTAACATTTGCAGCCAGCAAATGGAAGTGTCCAGTGGGTCAGGATCCGTTTTCCATTACTGTGATGCCCTGGTTTTATTCTGGTATCGGTCTATTTAAACCAATAGGTCATTAGTATGAACACAGCGTGATCCAGACCCAGAGCATTCAAGCTGATATTCAAACCTTTGCGTAGTCCTCCATATGCCTTGTACAACATACAGTTCACAGAAAAATTACCCCTTGTGCAATTCTTGGACTCACTGGTTTGGACTAAATCTATTTTGATCTTAGCTCTGAATTTCCTGTGTAGCAAAAGTTAAAAGATACATCAATCTTGTTCTCACTTTCAGCAAGCCCAAACATGAACCCAGCTTTGTTGAGGTAACATGCATTAATGGCAGCCCAGAGCTCATCCCAAACCACACTACTTAGCCTGTCTGTCCTCATTAGCTTTTAGAGTTACCGATGAAGCAACAGGGCAGAACTCTATAAACTTCTGCTTGGCACCATTCAGTTACAGAAATTATGGGCAGTCTCTAATTCAGAGACCCATGAAGTATCTTTGGTACCCAAAAGGTATTGTCTGGAAAGAAATCAAAATTCTGTTCACCAAAATATTTGTATTAGCGGAGAAAGCCAAACTCTGCCACGAATGGAGCTGGCAAGCTTCCCTGGACTTTCTCTGCCAGTGTGTAAAACACAGAAAGCAGCCCCACCTACCACAGCCCCTCTGTGCATGCCCAGGGCTGGTTAGTTTTTTTAAATACAGTGCCAACTATTTGTAAGGCCTCAAAAATCTGGAAACTTTAGAGCGCAGCAGCCGAATGAAGGATCTTGGGAACATCTCTCTTGACTCTTGGGCTGTGTACTTGAAGTAGTTCTGTGGATGTGCCAACACATCAAACAATGCTTTTATCAGTTTCTTGTCCTAGAAAAAGGAAAGCAGATTTTACAGTAAATCCACAGAGGAGTTAAGGTCAGTATTACCAAAGCTTAATGACTAATTAACTCATACAAGATTATGGGCATTTTACTTTTCAAGTACTAACATTTCAGGGGCTCAGAAACTAGTAGAGCAAGGCTGACATTCAGGCCCCAGGGAAGTCACTGGAGTTTCACATCTCTCATTAGCAGCATCAGGATTTCTTTCCTCCTCATATTTCCAAGACCAGCAAACAAACAAACAAACCCAAAACCAAACACACACTGGATCAGATATCCAGCAAAAGAAAGGTTTACTTGGGATGACGTCCCCTAAACTTTCCCATGCAACTGTCCCCTAACCAAGGTCAGAGAAGTGAAATCCACAATGAGAGTTTTTCTGCCCAGGGAGGAAATGCCCTTGCTAATCTACAGGTTACAAGTAGCAGCACCAAGTGCTTCTCCAGGAGACTAAATCCCATGTCCCTCAGCTTGCTCCACTGATTCCTTCCAGCACAGCCTACATGAGGCTCAAGGGGCTATCTTCACCACAGATTTCCCTAGTAGGTCTCATCCACCTTTAATCCCCCCGGGCAAAGGGTCCCATATCCATTGCTCCGCACAACCAGGATGTGCCGACTCACCCCACTTCCCTGAAGTAGCATGTGCCTAGTGCACCAAGAAACAGATCTGATGTAGCGCAGGAGGCAAGCTCACTGGCACAAAATAGCGTCATTTTTAGTTAAAACCAGCATTCTTACTGGAAGGAACATACCTTAAGTATTTCTTGATGATTTTCAGATGCGTAAAGTCTACCATCCCGAACAATGTCTTCTATTAGTTCTTGGTAATCCTCTATGGGGAATGCACAAGACAGTAATTCGCAGGTTCACTTCACTTACATACTCAATACCTCCCATGGTTACACACATAAGCCCTACCCCCAAAAGAACCAGTGGTACTTGGCCCTCATATTAGCAGTAAGAAAATATTCCAAATGCTCTTCCGTAAAGAAACTACAAATACTGTTTACTATGAAAACAGTGTACTCTGCTGCACTGCTCAGCATCAATCTGTAGAAAACAAAAGAAATCGTAATGCGCCTAGGATTGTAGTGCATACTGCAACCAAGTAGCCTTCTTCACAAACCAAATGCACTGCAGAAAGTTATCTGTAAATACCCACTATCTCTTCTAAATAGGGGAAAAAAAAAAAAAAAAAAAAAAAGAGGTAAGAGGAAGCTTCCTTAAAAGGCAAAATGCCCTGGTCAATCAAACAGTCTCCCCTGAAAAACTATTTAACCACTGTTGATGAAACTCTGCAGAGCACAGCGAGGACAACTCCTTCACAATTAATCCAGTGTGAACAGAAATGTGCCATATAATTTCCACATCGCTTATGCTGAAGTGCAAAGCCTCAGCTCCAGTTTCATTCCTGGTGACTCTACCAAGGATAGGGTGAAACTCTTGCCCCTCAAGCTTCTTTTCAATATAGATATTTTGCTACCTGGTAGTTGATTACAGATGGTTGCAGCAACATGGTAAATCAGAGGCACTTGGGCTCTGCCCAAATCCTCACCAGGGGCACTCTGCTGCCAACTGATGCAACCCCAAGCTGGGAAGGCACAAAAATGCATAAAACCCAGATTCTGGCTCTGAGCTCTGCATTTTGTAGGTCAGAGCCTAGAATCTCAGCACTTTGTTTAGGTCTGTGGCAGACTGGAAATACACTGGCACTTAAAACTGCGGTGCAATGCAGAATTCCTTATACTAGCTTTAAATGAAAACAGCTACTGGAAGTAGTTCCATAGCGACACTGCTGAGAGCGCAGGGTTACCCTGCTGCTTAGCAGGGTCAAGGAGCCCACAAGGGGTTCTGCACTGCTGCAGCTGCACTAGTCCACATAGGCTCAGCTGCTCGCATCCGCTTACCATCATACGTTACATAAGGAACTTGGAATCCTTTGGCACTGTTCCCTTCATTTGACTTGAACTGGATCCACAACTTCTTAGACCTAGAAGTGAAAGCTATAGGGCGTTCGTAGGTTTGACAGGTTTCATACGTGGTCACTGAGTTGGAAGAAGCTTTCAAAGAAAACACACAATAGGCAGTTATCTGACAACGCTTCACACTAATGAACAACTAGAAAATAGGTTAAACTACCATGCTAAGAAATGCTTGCTGATGCTAAGAAACCTCCTCAAAATGTGGCAAGCCACCAGTGGATGGCAGGCCATCAATGAGCAACTTCTTGGTCTAGGAATATTTTCCCTTTTCCTAAAAAACAATCTACTGTTTGAAGGATGTGCCTATACTAGAAACTGAAGCTGTTCATTCACCCATCAGGCACCTGTAGGGACTAGCAAGCATCTTCTCTTTCCTGACCCAGGCTAGAATTGCTTAGCATAATTCATGACTAGTTAGCTTGAATCATCTACCCCTTCTTAGTAATATTTTTCTCAGAATTCACTGACACATTATAGCCTTGCACCCTTGTTTCTTCTGAACCTGTGCAGCAGCAATAGCAAATAGGATTTCTCAATTTGTGATTTAAAGAAATTTCTACTATTAAGTGGAGGCCAGCCAGGCTACATTTAGTTTAAGTAAACAGCAGCGCGTGTGAGAAACCTGTGCTGCACACTGAGGTAGATACCATATGCCTCAATAGATATTTCAGACTTACAGCTTTTTCGCATCACCAGATAGTCTCCACACTCATCTTCTATTGGTAGAAATATTTCTGGAACCACGATCAGAATACGGCGCTTTGGTGGTGGGTTAATATTCCAAGTGCACTCAGTGTTTGCAGGATAGTCCCCAGGATAGTTTGGTGATTCAATATATCCAGTGTAATCTCCCAGTTCACCTCCACACTGCCTATCTGAAAAAGCAATACAGTATGCAAGACTAGGCAAAGGGACGTCATCCTAGAGCTAAGGGAGGTCATCCTACAGCTCTCTCTACAGTCACTGCAGAAACAGTACGTGGGTGACAGACATACAAACTTTTCTGTTTGCATCTGATGCGGGTACAGCTCTCTTTAACAGCTTTACTTCACACTGCTGCCTGCTCCTGCCTTTGTGTTTTAATCCATGTTGAGACATAAAAATACAGCCTAGTCCCTGTTAACACAGCAGGTGCTAGCAACCAAGCCACAGCCGAGCGGCAAGGCAGTTGTAAGAGGACACAGAAATGGTAAAGCAAGGACGCTCCACTTGCTTGTACCAGACAGAACGTTTTTATAGCAGTATCAGCTGAAGTCTAACTGGACCCTGAGGTGCTCCGCTCAGGCACCATGCCTGCAGTAACACAAAACAGGGAGTACAGCAGGCCCTTTCTCTGCACAGGTCAGCATTGCTGGAAGTAAGAGAGAGCGAATCCCAGTGCAGGATGCTCTGCCTGTGCTCCCCAACTCTGTGTGGCCACAAGGGTCTGGGCACTACAGCACCATAACAGTGATGCGTGGATGTGACGCCCATGGAACTGATTCTTTAAGTGAGAGACATGCAGTTCCCAGAAACATATTTCTATGTATGTATGTGTCTGTGTGTACTTAAGTGTCTCCAGAGGTTTTTCTGAGGTGTCGCCTCTCTGCCCTCTATTTTCCCTCTTTAAATTTATCCTCAGTTTCCCACACTACACCTACCATAATCTAGAACAGCAGTTCTCTTTGTAATTGCCTCTTTCAAAGGTTGTTATTAAGAAGAAATAGTTACTAAAGCTATTAAGTTTTGTGAGCCAACTTCCATTCCTTTTAGTAGAAGGGAAAGAAATCAGTGTACTGGGAATACAAACTCTGCTATACCATAGGAGAAAAGATTTAATAGCAAGACCCAGAGTGACCCAGCACCAACTGGCAAGACACAATCATCACTTACCTTAACAAGAATGATGGAACCAGTCTGCAGAAACGGTCTCTCATGGACCTCAGTAAGCCACATGGGATGAGATGCAGGCAGGCAGCAAAAGAGGAGCAACATCACTGCCTTCTCTCCAAGCTCCCTGAAGCAAAGCTAAATTTTGACCTTAGGGCCACTCTGAACATTAATGGCCCAGTCTTTATTTGTAAGAGATCACCAAAACCGCCTTGCTATACTTACTTTTGCACTGTGTTATATTTGTTGACCCGTCAAAATCAGTAGTGGTGTTTCCAGGGCATGAAATGCAGTAATTTTGTCCAAACTCAGGCTGGTATGTCCCAACTGTGCAGCGAATACACCGATGAGTTGTGGTATTATAAAAATGGCCAGGTGAACACTGAACTGGACAGTAATTAAATATGCAGTATGGTTAAAGAAGTGGCAGTAGCACATTAGAATGTGATTTTATGCATTTTTATAGGACCTAGTATAATTTCAATAACTGAAATGACATATTCATAAACTATGAGGGTAATAAAGCAGAGGCAATTCAACAGATTTTAGTTTACCAAGTCATTCTGTGCAAGTTCAAAAGTCCCAAACACAACACTATAGAGCAGTTCTGTATGGAAGCAATAATAAAAGATATGGGGGATTGAGCATAACCACTACAATTTTGTAAACAGGACACCAAGTAGAACAGTGTGTTAGCAAATGGTCTAGCCACTGACATTTGACTTGGAAGATGAACAGTATGTGGAAATACTAACTAAAACTTTCTTTCTTGCCAGCTCATGCCATGCATGCACACTGCTGCTGCATCCTAATATACCCTTGTCATCAGCAAACCACAAGCAGAGGTGCAAGACTTCGTCCCTCTGCAAGTGGCACGTTGCATCAATATTAGTGACTAAACTGGTATATTGCCTTCTTCTCTTGTGATCACACAGTCTTGCAACAACAAGCTATGATTCAGGGTACAGCCACCTCCACCAGACCTGCTGGTACTTTATTTCATCACGTCATGCAGATCATGTTAGCTAGACACATAAGCTATAGCCCTCCTGGGGCTTGCTGATCACTCTTTCATTAAAATAGATTTTATGGAAGTTTTAGACATGAGATAGGCAGACATAGAGGAAAAAATCCTTTCTAGTGGACTTGCAACATTTTTTTTCCTAGTTGCTTGCGTGCAGACTGGAAGATTTTCTTCTCTCATTGCAATCTGAGAATATGGGACCCCGAACACATTTGCTTACATCTCTGCTTCTTTTCATTTGATTTCGCTTAGCTGTTCTGCATCTATGCCCATCATCATCTGTACTGAAACCTGATTGAAAGCAGTCAAGAGCATCAGCCATGTATTATCTTTCCTCTTAACTCCATCACCACCTTGCTGCTTTTTCCTTGCGGGACTAAAAATAAAAAAATAAAATAAAATCTTTTCCTATTCCTTTTATCTCATTTTGCAAGTTTACCCCTCTCAGCTCAAGACCAAAATAATTTATTACCTTGCCTTTCAAATGTAGTTTTCTGAGCTGCACAGTCCCTTTTTCCTATTCCTTTCAAGCTTTGCTTACTCCCAAATAACTCTAGTCTTGTTGAGCTTTGTAAGCTAGCTCAGCCTGGAGTCCTTCCCTGCGTGCTCCATCCCCCAATCCAAATGCTTCAGATACAAGTTCCAAATAGTTCTTGCATCTGTGATTCCATGTCTCATGTGGCCTCTTCCACATGCAAATATCTGAGCTCTTCATTCCAGTTAATAAAAAAAATTCCTTTAATCTCCATTCTAATTTGAAAACTGAACCTCATTTATAGACCTGTTTTTGTTTACATTAAATAAAACTGAAATCAGTTCCTCTTATCTCAATCCAAGGTTTTTACCATGGTTTTTTAGTGCTTTAACTTTTCAAAATTAAGTATGAAACAACAGCACTTGTGGATTCAGTAATTCTTCACTGAAGAAATCTATTACCTATCACATTATAAGCAGTAATAGAAGTTCTTCAACCACACTGCAAAATTCTTCTACTATGTTTACTATTGAGAATTGCAATATATCTTAACTGACACTAGACAGATCTCTTAATCCAAACCACTACCAAAGGACTGCATCAGGACCTTTTTTCTATCCCTTATTTTTACTCTACAGCAGCAGATTTTCTATTAACAGTTTTTCTTCAGGTGGTTTTGATATAAGTGATGTTCTTTTACCCATGCTTTAAGACACTGAGCAAGCCATTATACTGATTAACATTTTGTCTCACTGCATGGACACATACTTTTACCAGCATTTTCAAAAACAACTAGATAGCTGTCTTTCAGCTTTTTACATTTTAGATAAGTAAGATGCTAACAAAATCCCTTCATTTTTAAAGATAAGATCCCCACTTGATTTTAACTCCTGTGAGGAAAACCTTGGGAGCTGACTGCTTGCCAGCTCCACTGTCATCAGGTTTAGAGGGCTGTCTGGGGTGCTGCAGGGTTAAGCTGAATGCTAGCTTTTTAGGTATATCCCAAGGCATGCAAGCCAGTTTCTCATTATGAACATGAAGAAACTATTGTCTTACTTATCCTCCAGGACTGCAATTCCCTCCTTCACATTTTCATGTTGCTGCTGTGCTCAAACCCAAAATGCCAATAAGGCATATTGCTCTGGATTTTTTTTTCTTGAGATTTTTCTCCCTGCTGTTCCTTTATATGACTCTTCACAGATCAACGACTTCACTGACCAACTTCCATGTAGCTCCTCAAGTCTTGTATAAAAATAAGTTATAAAAGAATTGAGGCTTTATTGAGTTTCCTTGCAGCCAGGCCAGGCAACTATGAGAGCCCTGGAAGGAGAGATCCCACAAAGGAAGAACGACCCTTTTGAATGCCCCACTTTAGCAGCAGCAATTACTTTTGCCTCAGAGCAACACAGTTCATCAAATAAATCTTGACCTTACCTTTGGTCTCACAGTCCTGAAACAAGGATGCACTGCTGTGTCTTGTTGTTAGACCTCCTCCGCAGGGAAAGCAGGATACTCTCCCAGCTTCAGGCTGGTATGTTCCAAGGGGACATGGCAGACAGGGTTTGAAGCCGTCAGGAGAATATTCACCTGGTGAGCACTGATCTACAAGAGGAAGAATACACTTGCTTTAACTTCTACATTCTAGGTGAAGGTACATTAGCAAGCCTGCACAGGACCTGAAACCCCACAGTGAAACCACTCTCCTGTTTCCTTGGGAAGCAGGAGCCAGGGTTTCAGAACTGAATGCTAGCAACATATAGAACCGAATACATGCAACGTACCCTGTAAAACTGAAATGGGCACTGATAACGTCTGGTGCCAGTGAGGTCTTCTATGAGCTGGAATTGATTCCACGCTTTGTTACAAGGCCACACTGGACATTAGGCCTGTCCAGTATTCTCTGTTAATCTGTACAGTGCAATTATGTAGTGATTATCTCCTCTTTCTAGATAAAGAACTCTAGGACTCCTTGCAAATGAAATAATTTAGTACTGAACCTAAGATGCCAAAAATATACTTCCAGATTTCTAAAAGTATTTTAACCTTAATATTATTGAATACTCATACTTCATAACCATTGGTGTTACTGAATTGTGTGAAAACCTCAAGTACAATTGTGCAAATTCACTAAACTAAACATTATGCGTGCCTCAATGACTTTTAAAGCAGAAATATTCTTGCTGTTCCACTGATACTGATCTTCGATAATGATTATCTGTGCACTGGATAGCTGTGTTCTGTATGGTGCATAGCTATATCTAGCTCAATACAACTGATTTTACTTAAACACACACCTCAATATGATCTAACAAGTCCAGCAATATTTGTGGGTATCTTTCAAAAGTTCTGGTTTTCAAACTTTTCACAAAAGAACTGGCTTCACTGCCAGTATTTAATAATTACCCTGCTCTGGAAAGGCACAAAACAGTGTTGCAGTTGTTCAGCTGTGCTGAAATATTCTGTCCTTTTAAAGACCTGTTACGATAATAAACTGTTAGTTTTAGTTTATAGCTCCAATAAATCACTCAGTGAATAGCTGTTTTGTTAGGAAGTTAAATTGGCCTTGGCTTCATTTCAGGATATATGACGAACAACAAGCAGGGCATGAACTACCGGTCATGATCAATGATGAAGAGTTTTGTTTATGGGTGATACACTGAGTCGAATAGTGAGTGTTCCTCCTTAGCTTAAAAATAAAACACAGCAGGTTTAAGCAATGCTCTGTAGCTTATCAATGAAAGCTAGTGAGGAAATCTTAGTTCTTGGTTCTAACTTTTTCCACCATGCATCACCTCTGCTCTCATAAGGACACACATTCATTTGCTACCACACTTTTCAAGCCTTTCTTCATTTTATAAACATTCCTACAGAATACTCATCTCTGTACTCTTTGTACAACTCAAACATGAATGAATTAAGGCTTTCATTGCAGCTCTCCTAGTAAGGTATGGAAAGAGCACTATTTACAATTCTGTGACAAGGAAAGAAATCAAGGTTAGTAAAGGTAAGTTTGAGAAGTGGCTACTGACTTCAGAAACCCAGAAGCAATCCTTCCCTCAAAAAACTCTATGACTCTATGAGAAATCAATGCTCTGAATGGCCTCAATAGAGACTATATGCTCTCTGCTATCTCCCCTTAAACTGTCTTTCCCCCTTCATTTTAATCACATCTCAAGTTTGAGGTGCTTTGGGTTTTTTGCATTGCAGGGGGTGTGCATGTCTGTTTTGAACAGAACACTACTTTATACCGACACATGTAAAACCATACAAATCAACCTTAAAACTATGCTTCAGGTTTCCTGAACTTGCTCAGAGTCCGGTGTAACAGTAGGTCAGCTAACAGAGCTCCAAGGAAACCTGTCCTAGGCAGGAACCAAACCCGCCACTTATGTAGAAATGTTACATTTGAGAACTTATCCCCATCAGGTCTCTCTTGACAACTTTACCATCTGCACCTTACTTGCCTTGAAACAGCACGTTGTAAAATCGTAGAGCTCCCAGTGGAATAAAACTGAGTTAATCTAAATCATCCAGGATTATTTAGCAAAGTGCCTAATTTTTGAATATTTGTATTGAGGAAATAAACTCAAAAAGATCTCCTCAGACATCACCGAGATCCTCAACATGAGGCATTCTTAGATGCATTGCATGAGTGAATTCTGAGAGCAAGAGAAAGATGGGGCAGAAGCACCAGACAGTCTGCTTCTGTACCTTACCTCCACAGTGAGACACACTGTGAGCTCCAGCTCATTTCTGGTTTCCAAGATTCTGAGGACTGGGGCAAGAGTCACAAGGTACTTGTTCTTCCTCATCCTGTTAAGTTTTATTAGGGCATAAAACACAACTTTCTCATTCCCCATCACAGTGCATTCCCACACTTCAGCTAGTGAGCAACAAGAAAAAAAATATCAGGTCACTAACATTTTGTGTCCATGGGTTCAAAGCCAAATTAGGTGGTCAGCAGCTAGACTGCTAGATAAAGTGTAGGTGATACAAAACTCTGTTTACACAAGTATTAGAGCTGGTCAGCTGTCAGGACTTCTGCAGTTTGGCAGTTCCTGAGTACCAAAAGAAGGCTGACATTTTGCTCAGTGTTAATCTGAGGTCCATTGGCTGCACTGGAGCTACACTCCAACTGCTTCAGGCCCCATTTTCCTCCTGTCTTCCACTTGCCCTGGCTGCCCAGGGGACGTGCTGTGGCAGGTTAGCAGGACAGTAGGCCATGCCTGTGACAGTGCCCACAAAAGAAACATGGGGCTGAGACAGTGAAAGTCAGGAACATGTGTAAAATCAACCTGGACCAAACCAAAACTTTTCCATTTGATCTGAACCAATCAATTCAAGTATTTAATTTTGATTTTCCTTAAATGTGGAAACAACAGAAAGAAAACTGTAAAAAAAAAAAAAAGTCCAACTAGCTACGACCACTGTAATAGGGTGCACAAAACCAGCTGAAAAAAAAGCTGCGTACAGTGTGGTGGTTACAGTCGTAAACTAGCTTGGAGAGAGAAAAGGATCAAGTGGGAGGACAGAGGACAGGCTTTTACCCATCATGGAGAGAAAGCCTTGTAACGACTACCTAGCACTTTCAGTACGAACTACTGTTTAAAAATAAGAGTATCTGTTTGGGCAATGGCATCTTGCTGGAGACAAACCAGGCTGCCAGAGGAGTCCAGCTGGGCAAGTAATGGGCTTGTTCTGTGTGTCCATGGGGTTTAGGTTCACAGGACACCACCAGTGTAGGTGGCCACTCTCTGCTCCGAAATCACATCATTATCAGAGCCTCAGCATGTGGAGCAGCCTTCCAAGACAGAGTGAGCGAGGGAACACTAATTGCTTTTACGAGGGAGGTCACTGGTTTATGAAGAAGCATAGATCCTATGTGCATGTGCCACGTGGAACTGGAAAGACTCAGCCTAGATGGATAGGCCTATGAGGGTACTCCACAGGTATTCATGCCCAATGTTACTACACAAAATAATGAGCCTTATTCTCAGGGGTGTTAAGCACCCATGCTCAATTTGAAAGCAATGAGATTCAAAAAAAGCAAGCAACTCTGGATTAAGTTTATAAAATGTGTAAAATACATAGACTGGGAAAATTAAGTGTTAAATACTACAATGCCTAGGAAAACGTACAACCCTGTCCTTCCCCCACTATGACTTCTGAGACCAAACGCCTCAAGCTCTTAAAAATATCAGTTTCTTCACATGACTGCATCAAACCAAGCTTTTCAAAGTGGTACAAGTGTCCAGACAATTTGATCCACAAACCCATTCCCTGTAAACTGCTCCCAGTTCCTCCCCATCTTCCACCAAGAAATGTTCCAAACACAGGCCACTCATCTAACACCACTGGAGCACAGAGCAGGGCTAGTGAGGAAAGACTGTTTAGAAGCTCACAGCACTCACCAGGGCCCAACTTAGCACAACAGACAGACTTGGTGTTGGGTTCAATTGCAGTAGCATTAATTGTAGGGGCATTACGTCAACACAGAAATCATCCCATGGAAATCCATAGGACTGTTCGTGAAATTAGAATAACACAAAAAAACTCTCTCTAAAAAAAAAAAAACCAAACCAAAAACAAAAACAAAAAAAAAACCCCCAAAAAACCCCCAAAAAACACAACAAGAAAACAACCACATAAACCCTAAGAAACACCTCTAAGAGTTCAAACTTCTCCTACCATTTGCTTAAACAAAACCAAAAAAGTTTGAGCTTCATTTCACAAAACTAGAAACTGCATGGTCCCACCTGACACATGGGAAATACCCAGTCGAAACAAGATCTGAAGATTTGCAAATAATGTCATTAAATCAGAATTCCACTGGCTGGCTTTGCTCTTTTTTCAGAAACCTGATTGTTTTTCTCCAAATGAACAAAAGAACCAATTGCCTCTAGTAGACTTCATTTCTGCAGTCACTGTCTTTCTTTGTCTTCAATACCCATTAAAAACTCGGTCTTGAGTCTCATGCAGCTGTTTTAAAGAAAAAAAAATATGTGAAAGCTTTTCTGATGCAAAAACAAGAAGAAAAGAGGGGGGGAGGAGCCCACATGGAACAAGGATTAACAGTTACAAAGACATTTAAAGGCTCTTCCCCTCTTTTCAACACGTTAGCCTTTGAGCATTTGCTCCTATAGACAAATGCTGTAGTATCTCAGCGGCTGAGAAGGTGAACCTCATAAAGGAGGTCACGATCCACCAGTTCACCATTTTCTTAAGAATGATGCCTTGACTTTATAGGGAAAATCACCAATAACTGATGCAAATTGATTCTGAAGCGGCATCCTTTAAGTTATTGTCTTTTGGTGGTTCACACGTTTAGGTCACATGAGATGGTTATGCATCCTAAGGATTTATGACTTAAATCTATGATTGTCAGAGCAAGCAGGTTAGCAGAAAAATAGCACCCTTTCTGCCATTTGATAATTCATGCCTTCTTGTCAGATTTTTATAAAATTGTAAAAAAAAAAAATAAAAAAAAAATTAAAAAAAATGCAACATACAGTTCTCAGTTGTGTAACACAACTATTAATTGTAACAACTGCAAAGGTAGGAAGCACTTTGCTTTTCTCTTTAAATATCTCTCTCACACTTTTATAATGCCAGTATCATACCACATCTAAACTTTGATATGTGCTTCATCATTTTGCATGAATTGTTAATATTTTATTTGTACTCTCTAAGCTATGGGGACAGAGATGCTGAATGCTGAGCAATGAAATGCATCAACACTGCCCACACAAGATAAAGCTGCTCAGCATTTACATCAGAGTGTGCCTATACCAGTGCTGCTCATGCTTCTTGTTCTCTGAAGTGACAGCTCTTTGGATGAATTCACTTGCAACTACCGTGCAGCAAGGGCATGCTCACATGTCCTTTTACGCAGCAATTTCAGGCAATGGTACTCTTCATTGCCTCCTTCCTTCTCTTATAGTATTCGTGTATCCAACACAAAAAATACTAAATGGAACTAGCAAGCTGTAATTTCAACTCCACGGGATGTCATCAAGGTATGACAGAGTTCTAAGCAATGGAAAAGCAGCTAAATTGCTTATTGTTTCTCCCTCAGTGGAAAGTGCCTGAGGGCAAAAGGGTCCCAAAAGATATCAATATCAAAAGATCTCAATATGGATGCTTCTGATAAGGAATTGCTACTGTTGGTCTTTGGCTGTTAAATCTGTCTAAAGCCTGGCTCATATTGGAGAATAAATACTTGCAGCCAGGTTAGTGAATGAAACTGCATTCTCCTCAAGACAAATCTTCTCCTCTGAAAAAACAACGTAGTGTTTCCAGCATCCTCATATAGTTCATCCCATCTTGAAGCACTGTCGTTCAAATATGCATGGTTTTTACCATAAGATTTACTTCAGTGTGGAGAAATCACACTCCTGCTATGAGAATCCAGTTCTCTAGGAAGGCTGATGAAGGTTCCATTTTGCTATATGCATTTCCTGCAATATACATTAGTAGAGACCTACTGCTGGTTGCTCCTTGGAAGCAATTCACAAGACTTCATGGAATTAATCAACTTACTGATTGATACAGAGCTTGTATGTGACAAGGTAGACAAATGCAGCCTTGAACCTCCAAAGCATCAGAAAATCCCAAACAGAATTGTATGTTCAGCAGCAAACTTGAAATAAAATATACTACCCCTTGGAATCCACAGTGAATTCCCTTTTACCATTAACAGCTCTTTAAAGAACAGCAGACACACACATGCAACCATTCAGCATATTAAGAATGATGAAATACCTTGGAAATTGCATCTAAGCTGCTCCTGGTGCCTTTCTGGAGCTTTTATTCTGTGCTGTGCCCCACTGCGGACAGGAGGAGTTAAGATGGGAAAATCAGGAAAAGTACTACCTCACCAAAAGTGTGAAACCAAATGAAGTTTAGCTTATTGCTGCAACTGCAGGCCAGTTACCCAAGACAAAAGCTGTCAGAGCAGGAGCTGGACTTTCCCTCTTAGGCTGCTCAGATACAACTAATGTTTTAGACAGCACTGTGCCAGAAGTCTACCACAGGAAAAGGACCAGTACAAGACTCTCTGAATCAATAAAACTGTATCTAACCTAGCCATACTCCAAGTATTTTGTTTTAAAAAATGTATTTGAAAACAATGAACCAAAATCTGCACTACACTCACTATCTGCGTCACAGAAGATCTGTAAAACTCAGCAAGGCCCTAGACTTTATTCCTTCACTGCTTCCCACTCCTCTGGTCAGACTGAGCAAAATCCCTTTGCCAAAGTTCTCTGCTTGTCCAGAGACCACATCTACCACCTGCACTGAATCCATCTGCTGATCTGGTATCTCTTGTTATGGAGTCACCTTCTCCCCAGAATCATTAGCACGTCTAGATAACCAGGGTCCTGATTCTGTCCAGAAGTTCTCAGCAGCTCTGCAAAACAATCAGTTCAAAACAAAACTAAACAACCCCTCCCCCCCCCGACTGTCCCACGCACATCCCTGAGCTAGCGTCTTCCTCGTCTTCCACACTGTTCCCACTCCATTCTTTTCTCCCCAGTCTATTTCTTAGCTCCTTCTGACTGGCAGTCAAAGCAGCAGCAGCCGCACAGTGCTGCCTTTATCACACACTGGGACAATCGGCTTTTTCTAAGGAAATGAGGCGTATGTAACAACACTGCCTCTGTGTGCGCTTTCACGTCCCCTCAGCAGCTAGTGAACTTTCTTTCCAACTTCCAGCAACATGACAAAGGATGCAGAGAGGTTTCAAAGATACTAAGTTTCTGTACGTTTAATGTAAATAAGTGGGGAACATGCAAGTGGAGGACAGAGACCTTCTTAGCATCCATGCAAGTAAAAGGCTGTGGTGCAAGTTCCATCTCCATTTTGATCCCAGCAAGTCTACACAAGGATATGGTCTGAATACTTCAGCTGAAGAAAGGAAGATTCATTTAGTGATTGCACCATTTTAGGCACACGCAAATCGAAACATAAGTCGTGAGACCCACAGGGAATCAGCTTAGCAGTTCCACTGCTCGCAGCAGTAGCTGTTAAGATGTCCAGAGCAAACTGAGGCACCAAATCAGCTATGGAAGAGGCTTGACTTTTAGAAGTTGTTCTTCAAAACATTTGTCTTCATATGCTCAGTGTCTCTGTTTTAGCCATGGACAGGCTATTTGTGCTCACCATACCAAAGAGTTTTCAAGGCATTCTCCAAAAGCCCCCTTTTCTTTCTGAACTAGTACAGAAGTGCCATGTAAGCTTCTCATTTGTAATGCGAAATTAAACGGGTTCTGCAGCTACCTAAAGAAAATTGTTTCTTTGTTGTCCCAATTCCTAACTGTACCTCAAAGTTGCCTTCTCTACCTGCAGTATTTTTAGCTTACTCATTGCTATTTTTTCCAGATGAAATCACAAATGGCTTGAAAGCCATACTGTGCTCTGTACAATGGACTGAGACAAGAGTTTTTCAAAGCCTTCCTCCACAGCATCCAACACAACAGCTTGAAAACATCCATGTAAATTCATCCTGGTGAACTTTCCAAAGTTTTTCAGACTTATTACAATGTTACCAGAAAAAAAAAAAAAAAAGAAAAAAGAAAACTTACAGCTTTTTCTGACAGAATTCCTGAGTAATTCCCTGGTCTGCTTGCTTGCACAGATGTTTTAAACAACACCAATTAATTTTTCTATTCTTTGAATCCAAGTTTTTCCAGAGTTAGCAAAACTAGATTTGAAAATCTATCCTGAGGCCGAACAGGTCGCTGCTGGAAGACATACTAATTCAATCTGACAAACATTTTAAAGGCTTGCTGATTCACAAAACCACCTACAGGCTGCCTACCCTACACAGCCTGAATTAGCTGTCATGGTTGTTAGGTCCCTGTTAAGATAACATCTGACCCGTCTCCTTAACTTTTGTGTTTTTGAAGCATTTATTGTGGGCTACATTACAGTGGTGCCCTCCAGTGCCATGATAATTTAAGATTTTTCTCAGTATTGGCCTATAAACCCCCTATTCTCCATGAATCTATAACTATCATAAAGATTCTCTGGGACTCAGAGCTTAATCAGCAAAGAGAATGTGACTGTTTCAAATGCTGCTCAGCCTTTTCTTTGGAACAAGGGAGAGATTAAGTGTTCACAAGTTCAGAAACAAAGTGTTACAGTGGATATTAAAATGTAGCCTTAAAAATAACACTGGCAATGTCAAGGTCATTCGTGCCTGATGTTAGTCCCACATGTTCCACCTTTGAGCTTACTGTAGGCTGTGCATCACCTATAACAAAGTGCAGTGCACCGAGCCCTTATTCTATTCTGTAACACAGCAACTGCCAACAATAAATTCACAGAGGGGCACATCTCAGTAGCACAAACTGTAACCCCTACTTCTTCACACGCAGCCCTCCTCTCTTCTGGACAAGCATCCCACGAGTCTCCCAAGCTCACCAGACCCGAGCAAAACAGTAACACACACGTGATGGTTTGTTCCTAATTTACACTTACTTACCACATCGGTTACCCACATGCATCTGTCCTACACCGCAAGACTGCTGCGGCTCTGATAACTTGAGAGATTTTCTGGCCACTTCGTGGTCCATGCCAGAGACGCGAATGCGGAACTGGTCCCTGCTGACTGTCTTCCGTAAGGTTCGAATGGTTTTACGGAACCTCTTTTCAGTCTTTTTCCGAGCACAGCGCACATCACATGTGTCTGAAAAGCATCAAGGGTGAAAGCTGCTGTAAGTCACCACGCACAAAAACTCACCCAGTCCGAAAGACCAATCAATGCAAACCACTGAGAAAGCCACTTCTGTGAACAAGTCTGAAATCCTTAAGGACAAGGCCACCAGGCTAGAAGAAAATTTATCAGATCACAAGACTTTAGTCTATGGGCAGCTCTTTGATTTTTGAAACTCTCCCCAGCCCGCAACTCTTTTGAAGCAGTAAAATTCATTTTCAAAACAGGAGATACTTTTTATTATCATTTTGCATACAGACAGAAGTGAAAAATACAGAAATTAAGGAGCAACAGCAAGAAGCTTCAAACCGCACCTTGGATTATTTTCCAACCAACCTGTCACCTCCTTTCGGCTTGTTTCAAGCTCAAAGTCAGCAGTGATAAAGATTTCTCTAGTCGCTGTCAGTCTACTGAGGGATCCATGAACTTTCTTGCCAGAGCTGCATGTGAGGTTTACATAGTGGAAGCTCTCCATTACTGAATTATGTCTCTCTGCATGAACAAAATTAAAGGAAGCAAAAGCTTGGCCAGCTATGTTATTGAACATTCACTAGCGCTCAGTGCATACATTGTCATGAAGAGTTAAAGGGGAGCAAATGATCAACTCCGCATGCCAATAAACAAACAGGTTGTCCAGTTTCTCAATTGGTACACCCTCACATGGAACCACGACTCCCGTGCACCTACAGGTGTACTGTTGGGCTGAGACTCCGGCACTGCAGCAGGTCCAAGGCACAATTCACTGCTCCGATAAGAGCTTGGATGCAGTGCTCAGGCTGCTCCTGCTTCCCCTGGGTTTTTCTAGCAGGTTCTAATGAATTGCCTTTGCACTATGCAAAGCACCTTAAAACCATGACACTGCCTGCACCAGGCAGGCTACTCAAGGGAAAAAATTTTGCACTTGTATGAAGCATGTGAAAAATATGTTAGCTCATAACGGTGTTTAAGCAGTGGCAGTGCACACAGGACATTGGGAGACCATGTTCAAGCTTTCAATGAGGAAATAAGATTTAGTTAAAGAAAACACCGACAATAGGCTTTGGTTCTGGAGTGAACACTGAGCATCTAGGGTAGTTTCTCACTGTTACTCTTCTAAGGACAAACTGATATGCTGATTCATCATATTGTTTAGTGACTTCTTCCCCCAGCTCTTTTTTTTTTTTTTTTTTTTTTTTTTTTTAAATGTACTCCTCATCATTTTCTGCTGGCTTTGTAAATTCCCAAGCTATACTTTCTGCCTTGGAACAGATGGAAGAGCTGACCTCACTGTGTCCATCTGGGGCTGCTGAAGTATAAAAGGAAGAGAAAAGAGGAATAATCCTTTGGCAATAGAGTCAGCATAAAAGGCCAGGAGATTCTTCACTGAGGCATCAGGCAGTAAGGAGCAGGTGAGAAAGGAAAGAACAGAAAGAAGGGACAGAGAGAGAAAGGAAAGGAAGAAATCAAGAGTGGTTGATTTTACTGAGACTATCTTGGCAGGGGTAGAAGCAAAAAGGAGAAGGGCTTTCCTAGCAAGACTGTAAGGCTGTCACAGGGAAGTCCTGCAATCTGAAATAACTATCGCAAGAATCATGGCTGGGAAGGAGTGTGATTCCTGAGGTCAGTGACAAGCAGAAATTCTGCAGTCCTCTATGCTTTGCTTATGGTGTACTTTATATCTGGAAAGCACGTAACCCCTGACCTAAGCTCTAACCTGCTTACCTGCATTTTTATATCCATACCTGGTATCATCTGTTCCAGACCTTCCTGAAGCATTTCGGTCTTTTTCAAACTACATTTTCCTTCATTTAATTTAAAGGTTACGCTTATCTTGATGGCTGAAGTATCTTCAGGAAGAAACAATGACAAGTTATTTAAAAAAAAAATAGAAAATTTAGATAACCCTAACGTCATATCATAATGATGACAACAAAAAATATGCTGATATAAAGTGAAAAAGCAGTCACCACAGAAAACCTAAAGAGATGCCAGGTTTCTCCTGCTGTGAAGCTGGTCCACAATTGGAACTGGAACAGGGTGATTGATTTTATTTTTTTTTAAAAAAAAAAAAAAAAAAAAAAAGAAGTAAGAATAAGAAGAACGAGATCAAGTCCAGATCTGCTAATGCTATTGGGTACATCAAATAAAGATTAGCTGAAAACAAAGGAGATGCTCCAAACCAGTTCAGAAACTAGTTTATGTCTATATAAAATCACACACCTTGCCTGTTTAGCTTTAAATGCTTTCTAAACTTTACTGTCCAAGAGCTCAACCTAAACGTATTGTATGTTGCCAAAAACCATCCAGTTTGGAGGTCTAAAAAGAGGCATGACACTCCTGGTCTAGCTGTTTATTTCACTAGTGATCTTTTCCCTGATTTTTAAGTCTTAGTTCGAGTGATGCTGATGAAGCAGTACAAGGGGCATTTCTTGCTGTAATCATGGTCTGCAATCATGAGGAAGGGGAAGAAAAAAACCAGATGGAGTATAATGAAGAGGGAAAACAAAGTCAACAGAAACACCCTTATTTCACAGTTATCTATTAAAATAAATCAGTCAAATCATACAACAGTAAATCTAGTGATTACCCAGCCAGCTGGATGCATTTGTATTTTGCTGCTTTTTCTTAAGCTGAGATGACCTGCCACATGTGAGGGTGTAGGCATCTTGCGTTCCTAACAGACAGACCATACAGACAGACAGTAAAGACACAGGCACTGTGCACAGACCGAAGACTCCTGTAGCATAAAAGACGTTTTTAATTTGTTGATCGGCATCATCATTGTCACCTTTTTCAACAATGTTGTTCATAAAATACTCCATATTAGAGCTTGTTTCTTCCTAAGCAATTTGAAGGGTTCCGGAAGAAAAGCAGCATCTGCCCCATAAGCACCGGCCAAGTCTGCATGCTGTGTCCTGTGGGGTGGAGGGGCTGTGTGGGCAAAACCTCAGACCCCACGCAGGGCTGGAATGCCTTCGCCCCATTCAGCAGCGGCTCTCAGGGCCAATTAAGGAATGGCCCAGGGAGCACAGAGAATTCTGCCCTGTCCTCCCCAGCTTCAAAAAGACAGTTGTCATGAGAAGGGAATCTGAGGGTAGAGTGGTTATAAAAGACAAGGAGAGGGGGCTTTCTTGGGACACTGGCAGGGATATAGCCCTTTATTATCTATAGTGAAAGAGGACAGGTCCCTGTTAATTGTCTACTTCTTGGGGCTTCCATGAGAGTTAGGAGGTTTGGTACTCTTACAATCTCTACAGAATCATATGCTTGGATTTGTTGGGTTTGACTTACCAGAAAATACCTGGACATCTGAAGAGCAGCTTAAGAAGCATCTATCGCTCCCACCACTCTTAATGCAGTGCAGCAATACCTTGGGTGACACATTATCAGGCAGAGGACCCTTTGTCTCTAAACAGGATAAGACAAACACTCACAGAAGTAAAACATCTACATACACCCTACTAATAAATCAGCATGCAGCTGCTTTTGTGGCTTGTACCTGAGAGCACCCATGCGATTAATAAACTGTTTAGACAGAACATCCAAAGCAAAATAAAATCACTGGAAGATGACACCACATAATAATTTCCTTTCAGCAAACTTCTCATGCAGAGAAACAAAAGGAAATAGAAGAATGAGCTAGATAAAAGCACAGGAAAGAAAGCATCAAAATCCCTCAAAGTATCTCCTGTTTTGGGGTGGGGGTGGGGGCTGTGCTTGTTTTTACCAGTTTCAACATCAGTACCATCATGCCTGACTAAAAAGTAAAGCTGAACACCAGGAACAATGACTCATACCACTTAACTGGACAGATCAATATTTTCAGATTTGACTATAACCACATGGCGATCAGACACATCAGGAGTAGAAATGTGTTTACTAGGCACCTTACCAACACAATCCTTTTTATTCCAGTGTAATTTGTAGTTAGAGTGACACAGGCATTCATAGTCTCCCGGTGTGTTCACACACAGCTGTTGGCAACCACCATTGTTGATGCTACATTCATTAATATCTACAGAGCAAAGGTAAAAATACTTTTAAGAAGTTATTCTTGTCAAATTTCTAACTCCACTAGGTAAACATGTACACAAATACTGCTTAGTAGGGGTTGGAAAAGGTTTTAGGAATGCTATTTGGACACCCACCTTGAAATAGTTTTGTTTTCATAGAAGTCCTTTGATAAATGTCAAAGTTGATCAAATATTGTTGGAGGGGACATGTCAAGTATGTCCTTAAACCACATAATTAAAAGAATATCCAACCTCAGCAATATGATAACAAATTAACTCAAAGAAAAGGAGACCAAATCAAGTCTGCATTGCATGGTGTCCGATTAATTAGTATTTCTAATTTGGAATGAAGACAGACAACATGGACAGGATTCATACTGATCAATCCCCCAAAGTGCTCAGATAGATACAACTGCTGTGGAACACTATTTGACTCCATGTGAGCAAATAACACCATTGTGTCACCATTGTCCCTTTGGCCAATTATCCAATTTTGGGGCCTTGCCCTGCCCAATAAATGCCAATATGAGGAGAAACAACACAACACATTGCCTTTGCTGCAAGCTTGCACGCTGATGCAGAATATACCATTCACCAGTTGCATATCCCAGGGGTCAATACTGGGGCCACTACCATTTATCCTCTTCATTAAACCCGGATGACGGGACAAGAGTTCACCCGCAGCAAGTTTGCGGATGATAGAAAACTTGGAGGAGTGGCTGATACACCAGATGGTTGTGCCACTATTCAGAGGGACCCCGACTAGCTGGAGAAATGGGCCGACAGGAATCTCATGAATTTCAACAAAGGAAAATGCAAAGTTCTATGTCTCTGCCTCTCAGATCCAACCTGGTGCCTGCTTCACTTGTCTCCAGTAGCTTTATGGCAATTATACATAAACCTAGAAAGCTGCCATCAAGAAATTTCTTGCAGGTCCCAGAAAGCTTGTGCAACTGCGGGTTGCCCCCTCTAGATAGGTAACAACTTAGTAGAAAACACTGTGAAACAGATTACAAAACTGAGCTATTTCAGGGGAAAAATGTGCTACTAA
Source organism: Egretta garzetta (assembly GCF_000687185.1). Lineage (NCBI taxonomy): Eukaryota > Metazoa > Chordata > Aves > Pelecaniformes > Ardeidae > Egretta > Egretta garzetta. Next base: position 966,786 of record NW_009259111.1, on the reverse strand, counting down.
CAGAACTAAGACAGCAGGGGTAGGAATGAGCGGCAGAGGAATAATGAAGAAAGAAGGGAACACCTTAAATGGGTACTGCTGCCCAAGGTACTACAAAATCGACCCAAATCTTAGGTTTTCACTGACCTTCTGTTAGGATGCTGCATGCAATGGCAACCTATTATCTCCAGCTCTTACTGACTTCTTCCTTATAGGTCAGAAGGTGTATGCTCAGCATCCCTACCAGCATTGACACCACCTGTGATTGCTAGTAAATGAAGGACTTACTATGGTACAAGGATTAACATCATCTGCACAGGAGTATGATATGAAGAGGCCAATTAGCAGCCAACAGCAAAATTACAGTTCCTTTCCCTCACTGGTGGCCAAAAGAAGTGCAATTAATGCAAAGGAATTAATGAGAACAGGCTTCTTTCAGCAAATATAACACATGAACAGTGTTACTCCCCATCCAGATGGGTTCCCTTGTTCATCAGGATAAAACACAGTGATGTTGTAGCCCTGTAACTGTCTTTGCAGAATTTCTAGAGTCAGAGGTTAGAACAGATCAGGCACAGAGATCTCTGAATTGTTTCCAAGTTCAAGTGTGCTTATTCTGCCTCAGAAATTCTGCCTCCCTGCCGAGAGGGACTTGGGGGTGCTGGTGGATGAAAAGCTGGACATGAGCCGGCAATGGGCGGTG
>NW_009259111.1:946635-965656 GCF_000687185.1 Egretta garzetta | reverse complement strand
CCATCCCTGGAAACATTCAAGACCAGGTTGGATGGGGCTGTGAGCAACCTGATCTAGTTAGTGGTGTCCCTGCTCACTGCAGGGGGGTTGGACTAGATGACCTCTAGGGGTCCCTTCCAACCCAAAACATTCTATGATTCTATGATTCTAAATAGGTCTTACTCAGAATTAAGTATGCATATGGAATCAGTAAGGTCTTGCCTACAGCTTATATGCAATAGGTTTAATTCCATTTAGTGTCTAGTTATTTATGTTGCCTCATCTTAATTCTGGGAATTTGTCGCAGAAATATTCACACTTGACACACATTGAGGTTCTGTGAACATCTTTCTCTCTTCCCTTGAACTTTTCTTGTAGGAAGGAGTAAAAGATTTAAGAGTATTAATCTTGGCTAATGTACATCAGCTAAATTCCAATCTACATCACTTGAGGATCACATGACATATGTACAAGGGCAACCTGCAAAATTGTAATTTTTGAAGTCATCTAGAGCTTTCTGTTCTTTAAGTCCTATTCCACTGACTTTTCAATGAAGTCAATGAGACTTCTGCACGTGAAAAATCCATCAAATTATGGCTTTCATATCCAGGTGCAAAATGCATCAGTTTGTTCTAATAGTCACAGGTGCTTTCTGGATGCATGGGGGGAAGGGAAAAATCATTTGAGCAAAGACAGAAATGAGCAGGATTAGTTTCTACTTTTGCTGTGCCTCTTTATCATGGCAAACAGTAAATTTTACTCTATACGTGTATTGCATATACATAGGCTTGTGTCTTGCACAGATACTAATTAGACCTGTGGCAACAGCACTCTATCAGCATGGCCCATAGTGTCTTTTTATAACTCACCTCCACAATGTGTGAAGCCATAGAGAGCATATCCTTTGTTACAAGTACACTCAAAGGTGCCTGGATGATTGATGCAAGTGTGGTCGCATGTCCGTTCAAAAGAGCATTCATCAATGTCTGCAGGTTTTAAAGGGATACATCAGTATCTTTCAGACTGACAAGGGAGCACTGATGAGCTAACAAAGTTGGACACAGAGAGCTGCACATTTATGTAAACTTAGCAAATTCTTTTAAGGCAAATAATCTAACATAATGAAATGACAACTTTTAAAAGAACAATTAGTTTGCCAAACAAGCTTTTTCTTGGCAAATATGAAAACTGCTGCTACATTTTTAACAATTATCTTTAAAAGAAATTATTTCTCTTCTTTGGGAGAAAAAAATACACTGACAAAACTCTTACTTCATTAAGAAAAGTCTACACAAGGTCTGCAGAAATAGATTTACAAAATAAAGTACTGCAAAGGCCATATTTTTAACTCTATATGAATATGCAGTGCTTGAGTCTGCTGAAAATCACCATGTTCTTTGAGATACACCTGAAGACAAATGACTGGAATAATTTGGTGAATTTTTCCATGGATCCATTATACTGTATATTTAGACTTCAATGTCTGTCTCTAAAAGCTTCTGAGATAACTGTTTTTTCCAGTGAAAGTTTTCCTTGGTATTACAATCACTTTGCACACATCTTCTTTGTAAAGCTTCATTAGTATAATAGCCTAATCATGAATTCAGTGAATTAAATGGTAAAATGGTAAAATTCCCATCACTTTGAGGCCCTGAATGTTTATTTTATCATCAAAAGCAACTAAAACTTCTATGCTAGTACATTATGCATACCATGTAAGAATGTTGCAAGATACAAAAAAGTTCACATCAACATCATTGACACATTACATTATTCTTTTTTCTCGGGCTTTGGTATGCTTCAAGGTACCACTTTTGAAACAATCTAGGGACAGTAACAGAAGTGACAGGGACAAAAGGGAGATGCAAGTCTTTAAAAACCATTCATAAACAGATTCCATTAAAAAACCCCACAAACTATATTGAAAATCTTACGGGTTTATAATGTTTGTTCCATGTAAATATTTATCCTTCTTTGTCTGATTTAAAAAGGGTAAAAATGCACCAAAAACCCAGGTGAAAATTATTTTCTGTTGGTCAGTTCAGCTTTCTGAAATTCATCATTAGTGTCAGCTGGCTGTCTAGGAAATGGAATTATTCACCTCCCCAATGGGCTGATTGGCTTTACATTGTTTCATACTGTAGCTCTTCCAAAACCACAGACCATTTTGATCTTTACATTTTAATGTATTTAAGCAGCTTAAACAGGATTGCTAACTCTCTACGTACAAACTATTACACAGAAAAGCAAATATGCTTTATAAGTCTCACAGGAGAAATCCATGTCATCCTAAAAATCAAATGCTCTATGAAGTTTTAGGGAATAGTGATTCCAGTCTGTCTACAGGCCTATAATTTCATAGATGACATGCTATGTCTTTCTTTTCTTTAAATAATGAACTCATGGCATCTAAATGTCCCACTAAGAAAAAACAATTACACTGCAATGGTGAACTAGTCAGTAAGATGGACAGAGAGATATTGTCTATTTTTCCCTGTAAATTATTTTAAAATCATTAATAGAAGGGGGGGAAAGCATTATCCTCATAAAGAGCTTTTTAATATGATGCTATCTCTGTCACTTCCAGATAATAATTCACTGTGCTGTTAACCATACCTCCTACAATAGTATCAAGCCAACTGTATTAACTCAACAGCTGTTTCAGAAAGGAAAAAAAAACAAAACTGAGGCATGGAAATTATTCTGGAGTCCATTATCACTTCATCATTGTAGTAGATGTCCAAGCCACGTTGATTTGTTCTACTTCTATTGCCTCTCCAGTGCACATACCTTGACAAGACTTCTCATCTGTTAATAATTTAAATCCTTTTCTGCAGCTGCAATCAAAACTGCCAACAGTGTTTTTACAGAAATGATCACAGCCTCCATTATTGGACTGGCATTCATCAATATCTGTAACAAAAAAAAAGTGCTTCAGCAAATAAACACAGTACATTCAACATACTTCCACTGCCAGATCCAGAAAACAGTCACGTCCAATTGGTTAGAGAAGCCCAGAAACAAAATCTAGCGAGACTACTACAAATTTTAAGGAAGATCATATCCAGCTCTTAAGAATGATCTGGCCCATTCAGTCCCATGACAGTGTATTTTGCTTTTATTTAACATATTGCTGTTAGTTACATTTGGGTACACGTATTCACAAAAGACCATTTCCCTAAGTTCTGTTTGGAAACATTTTGACTTAAATGTTCTTTAACAGGTTTTAGCTTTTTAAACATTCTCTCCATTTCCTCTTCCTAAGCCCTGCAGACATCTCAGGCAGAGAAGACTTCCTGAGCTACCCTGTCCTTTTCATGTCGATATTAGAATGAGTTCTTTATCTAATACTGACTCGGGCATAGGGATTCCACCATTTTTGGCTAGCAGAACAGTCTTAGCATCTAATCACTGGAAAGTGTATTCTAATACACAACCTAAATGCCCCTTATGCTCCTTTCCAGTACTCTCATTAGAGCTGCTTTGACCAGTGTAAGTAATTCTACTCACACATCCCTGTTTACACACTAATATTTACTTACAAACTGCTCTAATACCCAGCTGACTCTAGGTAAAATAGCAGTCTATTGGACTGCAGGCCTCTAAGAACCTATATGTCTACCTCTCCCAGTACTGACCTCTACCTTGCCACAGACCAGTATTACCTCCTATCAAACCTCACCTGTGAAAAATGGGGCCATCTTGGCAGGAGGGGTGGAAGTAGTGAGGGGGAGGGCAGAGCAGCAGAGATTCTCTGCACACAATGCACCTGATGTGATAGAAACTGCATGTCTACCCCTGGTTGCAGTCCTTTCTTAGGTGAGATTACATATACTTCCTTTTTCTCTGGACACTGGATTACCTTTATTTAGAGATGAACACTTACTGCAAGGTGTTGGTACACATATGTCCACAAGTTATAAAACTCACCTTTACATGTCTTCCCATCAAACTGGAGCGTGAATCCAACAGGACAGCTGCAGTGAACTCCAGTTGATGTATCTTTACACGTACGATCACAGCCACCATTATTTACTGCACATGTTTCTAGCCAACAAGATGAAGTTTGCTCAGGGATATTATCATGGTAACAAGCAACATCATGTGATACAAGGTACAGTTCCAATCACACTGCTATTCAACCACATTTAGCCTAGTATACATGAGCAACTACTAAACACATGTGTTGGCAAAATCCCTGCCTCAGCTACATCCAGTTTTTTGCAAAGACTCTACAAACTAAGATATTGTCTCTGGATATTCTCATCCTTAAACACAAAACCCTGCTCCTTGATGATGAATCTGTTCCTGTTGGTCTGTCTCCTTATGGCCACACTCAGCCCTGGCTGATCCTCTGACACTTCCCACCAATGCTCAGACACCTGGTTACACTCAGCACTACTAAACCAGTTTTCTTAAATCCCTCCCAATGCACCTTCACATGCTACCTGTGTTCCCAGTCATGGTAGATTACACCCACACTGAGCGTTCCTTCAGGCTTGTAACCCAGGTGCCATCTTAATCTAATGTTCCTCTAACTTTCCCCTATGCAAACAATGCCTAAATTTCACCAAACCTTTCTAGCCAACACCCCTAAAATACAGTTATTCACACCCAACTAAACAGAAATAACTCACTCTTTGGCATTCAAGCTCTTGTAGTCAGTCTAACCACCTCAGTCAGTCTAAGAACCTTTTCACTGGCTGGACAAATGCAACTTTATTCAGCACATACTGATTCAGAGAGCTGCAAAGACCATTTTCTATGTCTGCTTCTTAAAATCCTCTCCTTCTAGCTCTGTCTCCTCATTTTCTGCAGCTTCAAGCATACACTGCTTATTCTCAAGTTTTGAGACCTTTACTGGTTTATTCCTTCCCAGTCTCTCATCTCACATGCAATATTGGGAGGCTGAGTCCAACCTCCATGTGAAGACAGAGTGCCTCTTCTTTCTTCCTCTTTCCACGGGAAGGTCATTTTTTTTCAAAATGAGGGTATTCATTTAAGCATCTAAATATGGATTCAGGAGCTCAGTCCTATTCAGTATAGCTAGTCCTATACTTTTGGTAGTTTCTTCCTCAGCCTCCACACTCTGTGCCGCTTCTGTGGCCAATGCCAATAAGCACAGCAAATCACCCTGACTGCCCGGAGTGAAGGCTTTTGAGAGGTGGACATCCACTGACCCAGCTGCCCTGAGATCACAGTGACTGTTTCTCAAGCCAGTGCCTTCCCAGTAGTGACAGACCCTCAGAGGCTGGCATTCTGGGCCAGACGCAAACTCCTCTAGGAAGAATAGGATGGTCTTGTATCCTAACACATTATTCCAGATGCAATCCACCACTGGGCCCAATTCTCTTACGTGCAGAAGTATACTTTCAGTTGAAGAGAAGCAGTAAAACACTGATTCCTCCACAATCACTTGGCTAAAACTGTAGCACAGATGGGATTGTACTGCATTCCCACAATGAATTAGAACCATGGAAACATATACTACTTCAAGGACAAGTTCCTGACACCTCCTACTGACCACCACAAACAATGTACACAGTTTCTTATACACTATGGAATATTATTATTTCCTGGAGCATCTCAGGCAGAATTCAGCCCAGAGCTATGATGGTTACAAAAAAATAAACCCCAAATCTTCAATCTAAAAAATTTCAGCAAACAACAGAATTATTTTGGATAAGCACTTTTACCCATAAGCAACCGTCGCTTCACCCTCTTGTCCACATCAGCTCCTGCTGTAGTGTTTCCCTCAGAAATTTCAACAGCAGCCTCTTCCCTCTCTGAGAGGAACATGAAAAAAACAAGAGAGTAAAGATGCCCTGACCAGAAGCCTCACCTGATATCCAATACATACACACATGCAAACAGCTGCCTCGCACACTGAATTATCAGAGACAGTCAGAACTGACCAGGCAGAAATAATTTAAAAAAAAAAAAAAAAAAGAAATAATGAAAAACATGAAGACCCTTCAGTCAAAACCATGAGAATACTTTGCTTTTGTTGCTTCCTTACAACTCATGTTTGCTTCAGTATTCTTCACAAAACAGAAGATGTGCTACGGATGTAGTGAACAGCAATAAGATGAAAGAGCTAACTGAACTATCATGAACTGTTCTGTTAAGAGCACATTGTCATCATCTATCATGGACTAATACAAGGACCAGACAGTTATGCCTGAGCATTTGATTTCAAAAAACAGACAACAAACTCTTCCAGAGACAGGAAGAGTTTATGAATCTTAAGTGCTTTCTTTACTGGATAACTGCCTTGCAAAAATTGTACTTCAATTGAATTCGGAGTTCTGGTTTTAACAGACGTACTGCTTGGTCACACTCTCTGGCTCATGCTATACAAGAAACTGAACCTAAAATATCCTAGAGGGAAGGGAGTCTTCTCTGGTTAGTGACAGGGCTCGCGCTTCAGAGGGACCAGTGATAATTACAGGCTGCAGTAGTATTAGGTAGCTACTTAAATAGGGAAGCATATGTTGCCTGGACCTAACCAACTCACTCATGCACTAGCAGGTTTCTTCGTTTTGGATTCCCTGGCATTTTCTAGCCATACTATTATGAAGAGCATTAATCACACACACACAGCAATGCCACACCACTCAAGTTAGTCATCAACAGAAAACTACTTCCCTCCACTGTATACTGACCCAGGCAGGTTTTCCCATCCACATGCATGATGTACTTGGGGTGACATCCACAAATAGGCCCATTATCAGCATCATCACATGTATGTTGACAGCCACCATTTCCGTGATTACATGTTACTAGGAAGAAAATATATGTTACATCTCACAAGTACTTCCAGCATCTTTGAAAGACAGTGTGCAATTTTGTCTGTTTGACCATGCAATACACCTTCCTAACATGCCCCTGTCCTGAAGAACTCTGAGACTGCAGAGTTCTCTTGTGGAGTTGAACTTCCCATCATTATGAACGATGACTCAATTCCCAGACTACAGATACTGTAGCAACCAATAGATTGGTGTGATAGTGTCCAGCAAAGCCATTGATTCTAGTTTAATTCAAATGCACACGATTTAGGCGTGTCATCCCAGTTTAGCTATAACATACCAAATCCCATATCACTGCAAACAGAACACTATTTGTTCACTTTGGGAAACCATAAGCATATGCAGAATGTTGCATACAAATGCAGCTCCTCTGATTCTTGGACAGTTCAAATCCTGGTCGGCATTCACAAGCAACTCCTCCTTTGGGTGTTTCTCTGCAGATGTGGGCACAGCCATGATCTTTATTCATGCAGCTCATGCCTTCTGCAAAACAGGACAAGTGCAAGAGCGTCAGCATCCTCAGCATCTCTGTGTGCAGGCAACAGTCAAATAAAGTCAGTTCAATACACACATAGACAACAGCCTGCTACTTCTGGGAAGACTCCAGTGTTAGGACAAGAAGTATAAGCTTACAGACAGGAAAGGCAGAAAGTCCAACCCTGCAAAGTCAATGGCCCCAAGGTTTCTTCATCTGTGATCTCTTCTGCATTCATGTTCTTTGACTTCAAGGTCAAAAAGCAACATCCCTAGATTTGTACAGCATCTGCATTCTCATCCAATCCTCTTACTTTATACCAGTGTTTATAAACTTCCTCATTTCTTTTATAAAAATGGCAAGGCAGCTGGTACCTGGCAAGATCAAAGTCTTAAAGCTAAGTTCTTACTTCTCTGATTAAAAGAGCAGCCACCAAGTCATCCCTATTTCAATTACTGGCCTAAAAAGCAGATTCCCAAAGTCATAACCTACCTCAGCAGTGACCAAGTAGCGACCAGGCAGACATGCAGATTGTTCGTATGCTGTATGTCAATTCTCTTTTTTGTTAACCATTTTGTTTTCATTTTTTTTCTGATTTCAATAAATACCTCCCAAAATAACCCCATTGGGGATTATCACAGTGTTCAGTATTTCTACACACCTTCCCAGCTGGACAGCATTTAGTGCCAGTGGCTTCTTTAACCAAATGAAAAAGCAATGTGACATAGTGACTTTCTTCCTTTTGGTGCACCACCTAAAAACACCCTGTCGTTTTTGTCTCTGACAGTTACAAGCTCTAACTGCATCAGCACTCAATGACTGCCAGAGTGCCTTGTCTGGCCTTAGCAAAAAGTTAAAGTCAATTAAACAGGGAGGAATCGTTCCTAGAATTACTGTAAAAACTTCTTTCAACTTGCCCCATGGTTCTGCTAAATCAATGCCTTTGCCATTGGCAAGATGGTGACACCATTTGTACGCACACACCTTAAAATTACACAACAGCTGGCTGAGTTATCAAAAGGGATCATTAGACCCAATTAAAAGATTAGTTTTTCTTCTAACGGTACACCACAGATTTTTGCTAAAGTCTTCTATAGTGCTACAAAACTGGGAGAGAGAAGGCAACTGAATGTTCTCCTCAGGTATAATAGAGAACACACCTTTGCCAGCAAATTCTCTGCCTTGGTGCATTTGGCTTTTATAAGACATGTTACACCAAAATGTTCTTTCTTCTTGGCAAGAACACTTCAGTCAGTTGAGAAGACTAAGTGGAGAATACTTTGGCGGCAAGGGCTTATCCTGCACTACCTCAGTGAGCTTCTACCAAGTTAGCAGATGCACAATCAGAGAGAGAATGAAAAGGGTGACCATGTTGCGAAAAAAGGATTGTGCGAACAATTCCACACTCATTTTTTTAAACTTACACAGCCTTTTTTGCAGCCTTAGTATTAAATGAAACAAAAATACTCTATTGGCAAGCAGAGGTCAGCTTGTCACCATTATTCCACTACACTTCAATTAGGTCCTTGCTCTGCACACAACTATTCTCACCATCTGAAACACAAGCTACAGTACCTTTTCTCTATTAAGACAGCTTTAAGCAACAAAAGAAGGGATATTGCAGAGCCTAGATTATTCTGCTCTGCTGGCTTTTTGATTCCTTTCCCACAGTGAGAACTCTGTAGAAGTCTAACAAGACAATGACACTTCAAATCCTGCAGCACACAGACACAGCCCAAGGAGCCCACATGAAAGCTGTCATCCGTTATTGTGCTGTCAGTCAAAGAATGAGACAACCTATGAGGCCACAAATTAGCCTCATTGACTCTCGTGGCTTGGTGACATTTCTGTTCTTAAGCATGCAATATGATTTGGTCTGTTAGCTCAGAGGCGTTAGAAAGCATTAAGAGAATTAGCAGCTTAGTTTCTGTTAACAAAGTTATTCTTTTGTCTCTATTAAGCTACCAAAGGGGAAACTGTTCAAGCAGGTACTTTGGTAAAGTTCACTGACATCAGACAAATCTTTTAAATGCTCAGTTTGGGATTGCTCTGTTCTGAGTGAGCAGAATTAAATCAGGTCTCCACAGAAAGCTAAAACTGCACTTCCCAAACTAGGGCACATTTTAATAACAAAATACCCATTGTGTAACAAGGTACATGACCAAACCCACCGAAATCCAGCTGATCCAAAAGACAGCGTTTCACAGAAGACAGATACATCCACACATTCTAGCATTTACTATGAAGCTGCTGCTTGTTTCCAAAGGTGGTAGAAGATTTCTACTCAGCCCCATTTTATAAGGTTGTATTAAAGAAACGTCTGTAGAACCATAAATGGTGTGTGACCACAAACTCTCTCACAAACACAAAATGTCCCAGGTCACATTGTTTGCAATGGCAGATTGTGGTCCAGAACTAAACCCCAAACTAGTTTTGGTCAAATCCCACCACATGCTTCCCAGACATACAATTTCTCTCACAGAAGACCCTGCCCTACTGACACATGAGTGTCTTGGGATGGCTGAGTCTCTTGATCACCACACTCAGCCAAGAGAGCTGAATGCAGTGCCTGCCTGGCCTAGCGCACCCCAAGCCAGATGAGCCTTTTCTGATGACTGGACTTTTGCGAAGTTACCCAAACTTCAGTCAGATCTGAGCACTCCTGTCACTGGCAAGACACAAGCAAAAAGCCAGCATGGTATTTCCCTATCAGGTCACGTTAAATTAATCTCTGACATGTATGATCTGTGTTTAAATCTTTGTTTTTTTTACACAGATGATGTAGGGACATCACCACCAATCCGCTAAGAACATTAAGGCTCCGTTTAGGGCACATTCAAACAGGCGCTCCCTCAGGGCAGAGGGAGAGGATGCAACTGTACAAAGAACTACCAGAGGTTCTCAGAGGCACCTTCTAATAGCCAAATGGCAAGGAGCACCAGCACAGCCAGCAGAAAAGGGCAACCCAGGAATGCTTTAGTCTTTTTTCATGCTTTCTACACCCTTGTGTTAAGGCAACTGTTTCCAAAAAGCTTTTTAGTTATCACTGTTCTCCATGGCCAGAAGGATTCCAAGAGCAACAGCTGAGATGATTTCAGTCCACGCAGGGATTTCAAATGTGGCTTTCATCTGGAAGGTCCAATTCACTCCCATTGATTCAGCCCAACAAGAAGATAGCTACGACTGTGAAATACCACAAGGGAGAGTAGCAAGATTTGTCATTCACAGCAATAGCAACCACAAGATGTACTATGTATGTACTCATGAAAAACTCTTGTTTTCTTTCAAATTTTTGTATTCTCTAGTATGGAACAAGTTAAACACAGAAACAAGCTACATGTGCATGGCTGCCTTGTCAGCTTCTGTAACAGCCTCCCACATATACATGAAGAGCAGCTCATTCAGAGCAGACAGACAAGGAAAAAAAAATAGGATCGTGCACAACTTCCCAAGACACTCTTAGTTCCCACTGTTCAAGCAAGGGCTAGGCAGAACCATCAAGCCCCCCAGAGTACCCCTGTGCTTCAGGCTAACAGCCATATCAGATGAAAAATCAACTTTAATTATCAAACTCTCCTTTAATAGCTACCTGACCTGGAGTCCCATGTCACAGTAGGTGAGAGGGAACCCAGAGGATAACTGCTGGTAAGACTTGGAAGGGCCGATGATTCTTAGGTTGCCCTGTTACGCTGGTCATCAGGAGGAATACAACAGCCCCAAGCCTCTCTACTTCTCCTATCTCAACTCCAGTTGACTCTCTTTCTGTGTATGTAAAGGCCAGTATTGCAGACCACTAGGAAGGTGTCTCAAGCATTAACATATGTGCACTCTTAACTGGGCTGGGAGACAGGGAAGGAAATACTCCCTTATATTACAGATAAAAAGCAAAACTGAATAGATGGTCTAAGCAGTAGGTGCCAAATGCAGTTTTGATCAACACTGTGAGGTCTCAAAATAGAACTAATAAAGTATATATGCTAAGGGATGCTTACACAAGACAGAGAATAGAAGACCTAGCAATGAGCAGAAAAGCAGAGAACAAAGTCAGGGGAATGATAAAGTAGCAAGATTTGGCTTACAACAGACCTGCCCACCCAAGGAAAAAAAAAAAAAAAAAGAAACAGAAAAGTGGGGAATCCCATGGGGCATTTCTTCACAGTAATGGGGGGAGGAAGGAGTGAAACAGTCGCAGCATAATCTGAAAAAAATTACTTTTAAAGAAAATAAAAAAACCAAACACTTCTGTATTTTAGTATGAAGAAAAAAAAGCATTTCAGGCAAAACCAGTATGGGTTTTTTTTTCTTAAGACTAGTTTCCATAGAAATATATTTTATTTAGTATTTTTTAGGAAAAATGCATCTTTTTTTCCTCTTGATTTACTTTTTCAAAGAAAAAAAAAAAGACTAAATTAAGTGGAAATTTGGTTTTATGGAAAAAAGGCCTTTTTTGCCAAAAAGTTAAAAGAAATTAACTGCATCTTTAAAAATAAGAGAACAGAGGTAGAATTCCAAAGGTATAATTTAGGGAACAAATATTAATGATAGGAAATGCTGCTGCTGTTTGTTCAGGAGAGTAGAAGGCACTCAAGTAGCAGCAAGTAAGAATAAAAAGAGTTGGAAGTTTTTCCTCCCTTGGCATCCGACAAGACAGGAGTTCAAGCAACTGATTTTCATCCTTAGATTCATCATCCACGCACACACACAAACACACGTCACAGCCAGCAAGGCACCATGAAGGGAATGCCTTGCCCCACCACTGCAGCCTTCCTGCTTGTCCCCGCTCCTGGCTCAGCTCCTGCAGAGGCAAGCAGAGCAAGTGCCTGAGAAATCACCACGCGTCAGCAGACCCCCAGGAGACCAAGCCCAGTACCAGAGAAGCTGAGAATACAAATTCTTAATTCAAACAAAAGATCAATTCAGCTACATCAGATGACAGCCACCTCAGCACACTCATCTGCGGATGGCCATATATGTCTGTAAATGTTGATCTCTTCACGATGGGGATTTTTAAAGTGAGATTTGTTTATTCATGCTCAGATTCCTCTTATAGTCATGCCAACGATAAGCCATAGATTAAAGAAAGCTTTGCAGCTTTAAATACTTCTTAGTAAGATATTCACTGTACAGTTCAATGGACAACTCCCTGATCTGAGCAACCACTTTAAAGTATTCCCTTGGGGCATCCAAAATAATTTTGTTCAATCAGATGTCTAATTAGATATCCAAGGCTCTCTGATCTCTCAAAGGTCGCTTCATAAAGGTTTCACTCAAAACAAAGAACGTGATCTGAATACCTTTGGGGCTGACAAACAGTAAATCTCTTAGCTGAAACCTAAACACTGCACAGGGAATCTGAAAGGTACCTGAAGGTAATGCAGGTATTACCCTGTAACTAAAGCTAATGGAAATGGTCAGAACTCACTGTCCTTCAATTTGTTGCCATTCCCTGGATCAGGACACAACTTAGCTGCACAACAGAGTATAAAGTACACTGGGAGCATGGCAGTACAACCTTTCACGAGCACAACATGGCAGACATACAGGTGGGATCAAAGGGGCAGAAGGGATGTAAAGAGTCTTCAAAGTCACTTAGAAGATTCTGACACACTGTTCCTTTCAGAAGGAGTGAAGACTTCAAGACCCTTCACAGCTTTGAAAAACTCAGCCTAAAAATACTTCTGAAGCTGCTTTAGAGATTTTTGCAGCTAGCTTCTGTCAAAAACTCCTGCTTGGTGCCTGGAGAGAAGCAGCCAGTACCTTCTGAGCGGTGGATGCACGTATGCTGGTTATCACTTAGAAAGAACCCTTCCTTACAGCGACATTCATAGCTCCCCACAGTGTTGACACAAACATGCTGGCAACCACCATTGTTGAACATGCATTCGTCTGTATCTGAAAGAGAGAGAGAAGGAGAGAGATCAGCTTTGTACTAACACCAATACACTCCTATTGGCAGCAGCTGCTCAACATGCAGTACAGACAGACATCTACTCGGCATGTAACCACCCAGGCAGCTTAGACACCCCAGGCTAGCCTGCTGTTATTGTTGTTGGTCTGTCATCCTTGGGAAAGTATATTTGTGCTGCTGCTCTTCCCCTGTTTGCAGTTTGCCCAGTCACAGGGCTCCCAAGAAATGCTGGCCAACTAACCAGAGTTACTGGTTACAACTAAGGCCGAGCAGCCTCAGTGCAGCCAGAAGCAGGGGTCCACACTCCACCTCCGTGAATGCACTCTGCCTCTCAGTGCAGCGGGGTAGTAGTACTACCGCTCAGCAGCCCAGCACATTTACATCGAGGCTGAGCATCCATACGTGGTTCTGTCTTGCTCAGTGGGATGCAACTTTGCCTCCAAACCCATCCAAGCTAATAAAGGTGGTTTTTTCAGAAAGCTCCCCATTCTGAAGCAAAGGTGTAACAAGAAAAATACAAACCTCAGAATAAATTTACCTGAAAACCTATCCTCTGCTCCTTACTTTCACTGTAGCTAGAATTCACACATCACATCTGTTCTGATGCTCCATTTGACTTGTTATCCTTCCTCAACTCTAAGGTCATCACCACTTACCATCAAGGCTGCTGCTGTGTTGCCTGACTGCAGTCAAGGACAAGAGCAGAAGCTCTGGAAATAGTTTTAATGTTGATTTTGCAATATTCAGAGCTTCAACAATAGCAGAGAATATAGAAAGGCTCTTCTTGCAAGATAACCAAGAGAAACAAAGAACAGAAAAACTTTAGCTAAGCCTCTGAACAGTATGCTCATCCCAACCTCCAATTCTTTGGAATTTTACCCCTTAATAAGCAGAGGTTTTTGTAACCAGTACCAGCAAAGAATTTTCCTACCCTAAATTTCAGAAATGCCCATGTGAACAGGAAGTGAAAACACTCAATCCCTTAAAAAACATTGCTGAGACAAAGCAGTGGTCTCATTTGCAAATTCATATGGAACATCATGTTTGCTCCCTGTTCTGTTCATTGTTCCTGTGCTAATAGTACAATGTTTTTAATTTAACATTGTAGCATTTCTGGCATAAAACAGCTGTCTTCTAAAAAAAGGAGAAAGAGAAAGGCTTTTAGTACAAAGCATAACATAGCATTACAACAGATTTAATTTCTACTGAAGGCAATGAATAAGCCAATTGGATGCAAAAGAATGTGACCTGCTATAGCAAAAAGAGCGGCTGACATATCTCAATCACAGAGAAGCTGAGTATTTCAGAGTTCTACAGTGATGTGAATGTGCAAACAATCATGAATAAACAGCCACTATGAGCCTTTAGCACTACAGATTTGAACTCCAGCAGATGTTTCTGTCTTACAGACCTTGGAAAGCTTTCAAAAAAATCATCTTTCCAACAAGTAATTGTCTATTTGGCTTAAACCCAGGCACACAGCCGAGATCTTCAAAAATAAGGGTGAGAGGAGGGCAACCTTGGCGTGAACAAAGTAAATAAGCAGATTAAGAGAAGATGTCATCCAATATACCGCATGCCAAAATATTTATTTAACATTTACATAGCATCTCAAAATTGGCAGGTCAGTGGTAAAAACTTCATTGTACATCAATGACATTTTATTTTAAAAAGTCTGCCATACAATATTAAGCAGCTTCCCAGTAACATAGCAGATGGTAGATTTTGGTCTAAGTTATGTCTAGGTCTTACTGATCACAAACAAGTCAGCTGAAGTATGCCCTAGAGGGGCTACTGGATACCAAGGGAATACACCCTTTGGTGGCATTGTAAGAGGCAATGCATTCACTTGTATTCAGCCCTTCATGGTAACCTCAGCTGAACTCCACTGTGTGTTTGTTTACACAAATGCACTAGAGAAAAATAAGATGGCCTTCCTATTAAAGTATCAGCAGATATTTTGCTTTTCTACTTTCTTCAGTGAAATAGTTGAAATTTAGTGACTTCATCTTCTCCTCTCTTACACTGTAATGAAATTAATCCTTGGGCAAGCACCAGGTTCCCAGCAGGTAAAACCCAACACAGTCCCACTGGAGACTCCAGAGCTTCTCTGATTTGTCCCAGCAGAATATACAGCCCAGGGATGGTCTGATCCCCCACCCAAGATGCCATACACTAGTGGGAAATACCCCAGCCAAACTAATCATGATCTTAAAATTACGCTGTGAGAGCAAGTTTCCCTCTGACTGATACAGATATGGAAGCCTGCCTGGGCACACACTCAGTGCAGCAGAAGAGAAAAACTGAGCCATCTCTGAAAAAGTAAATGGGACAGGTACCACAGCGCAGGGCAGAGCCGCTCAGGGTACCCAGCATGGGTCCTGGAAGCAGGACAGCTTCATCGACGTGAGGCTCTGTCCCAGGGAAATAACACTGGCAGCATACCACACCACCAACAGGCTGGCAGCTCCTGTGTTTCTGTACACTGCTGCACTGTGTGCCAAAGAATAGCATCACAGTAAAACCACAAGGTCTTGTTATCCATTTTTAAAGATTTTCACCTGCTGGTGCACAAGAAGAAAGAAACTATCGAGGTCTTAAATAAAGAAAATGAGGGTGAGGGAGAGTGTGTGCATGTGGGGTCAAGGGAGTCTTGCCAGGATTGAACACATTTCCAGAGTTGCGTACTGTGCTTCACGCTAACCACCCAGGGAAGCTCCAAGCATTTGGCTTAGTCCCTCTGTACTTCAATGGCCTCTAGCATATACAGCTACCGCACACTCCCAGCTGTCCTTTCCTTACAGCCTGTGTGCCAGGAAGTACTAACACACACTATGAGTGAGAAGCCCACACGCTATAGATGTATGAGCAAGATTTCTAAGCCTGGAGACACACCTGAGAACTGATCCTAAACTAACTTTGGAACAGAAAAGACAATGAGAGCACATGTTCTTTTATATAAACTCATTTAGAGTAATAACAGATGGCACTTCACACATTTTAACCCAAAGCACTTAACAGAAACGTAGCACAACTACCCTTCTCATTTACAGAGGGGGAAAGAGCCATGCTAGGATGGTACACCAACACCTGGGGCTCCTTAGTCCCATATGTAACACTTTTCTCCAGCTGAGCCAATTCAGCCCAACAGATAGCCACGCATTTCCCATGGATGCAGTTAAAGGGTTATGTTAGCATCACCACTCAAAATGTTCATGAATACACTTCTTACCCAGGCAGTTGTGGCCATCGTGAGCCAACATAAAGCCATCGTAGCAAGTACAGCGGTAATTTCCTGGAATGTTGAAACACTCATGGACACAGCCTCCATTGAAGTCGTTATCGCATTCATCAATGTCTAAGGAATAAAGTAAAAGTCAGTATGATGGATGCTTGCTTGAGTGTTATAGACAGTCAGAGATGCGACTGTGTAAATGTGAGCAGCAACTGCTGTCCAAAATCATCGTCTTGCAAACAGACTATACTTCATACATTACTTGCTGAATGTTTCTAAAGAGTGACAAAATGCCCCGAGATTCCCATGTAGCTTTACCTTATAGCAGTTTTTAAGGCTGTTAGTTAAACAACAAATTAATTATTAGATCAACTGATATTAATAGGTGAAAAGCCATGCAATCCATTTGCTTTTGATTTTGTAAACAAGAAGTGAATCAGGTGAAGAAACAATGACTATTTTGATTTAAAAACATCCTCCATATTCTAACCCATTATTTTTAATGGCTCTGTCTTAGAAATACCTCATGCTGACAGAGGCAGAGCATAGCACTTCCATCACTTTACCTTCACATTTCTTCCCTTCGCCAGTGTAACCCACTTTGCACATGCACTTGTACAGCTTCGGAGTGTTTTGGCAAATAGCATCCGGGTGGCAGTCATCAAGCCCCAGGGCACATTCATCCACATCTGTGGAAAGACAAGATTCAGAAGGGATGTCAGAAGGTGGAGAAGAGGGCACGTCTCCTGTACACACGACATAATGACGCAGATGTACACAACACGATGACGTGGTGCGTGCGTGCATATTATAAGTATTTGTGAGCCGCGATGGAAACATGCAGAGACCATATCTGAACTTAAATTTGTATAATGCTCTAGCTCCATATAGATGTATTTGTATGCAATTAAGATAAGCTTGTGTTAAGCTTTGGTACCCACTTATAAGTACTTCCAGAACAATCTATTATGGGCTAGATCCTCCATGAGATTTAGCTGACAGTTTTACAAGGATTCATCACAGACAGTTCATCTTTCTGGTTAACAAAAAACAGTTACTGAAAGAGTTATTGATCACATCTGTGACATCACCCCGAGGAAGCCCAATGATTTTTAAACTAAAAGGGGAGTTACAGATATGTACTTTCAAAGCCACCACCAACATGTTAAAAGGCTGACTTACCATTAAAGAGATGTATAATTTATAAATAATGTCAATTTTTTTAATACAAGAACAGTATCTGGTGAGCAGCATTGCCAAATCACCTGGGCAGCAATCACAAAGCACAGCATACTGAAGCAAAACATCCAGGTGGAAACTTCAGAGCAGAGGAAATGAGAAGAAAGGGAAACATCAACAGGAGGAAATCCTGGAGACGAAGAAGTATAGACAGAAGAAGAGGAAGAAAAGTTATGGGCAGCAGGAGACATCAGCAGAAGTCTTTCATACAGCAGAAGAGAATTCAAACACAGAAACAAGATTTCCAGCAACTGGCTAAAAGGAAGAATTGCAGAAGCACCACCCCACATTGGTACAAAAAGTGACTCCTAAAATAACAGGATGAATTGCAGGAGCATCAGCAGAAGGTGACCACTTAAGTAGTCAGCCACTTTTTGTAGTGGCGATCAGTTTCTAACAGGGAATTTCAGCCAGCACCTCTCCCACTTCAGTTTCCAGCATCAGAAAGTATTCATGTAGTTTTAACTCCTAATGGCGTTTGGCAGCAGGAAACAAGGCAAAGAGCCAGTGCTACAGCAGCAGTGCTCTCCTGGCCCTCAGGTGTACACAGAACAGCGATGGGGTCCTCAGATACCACCTCCAGAAAGAAGGGGAAGGTGGAAAACAGCAAGAGAGAGAAGCAGAATCTGCTTCCTCTCAAAGAGGAAAAGTCGAGCCATTAAAAAAAGAGGGAAAGCAGTGAACTGAGGAAGCAAGTAATGCAAGGAGGGGCACAGGGAATTGTTGGGGGGCCTCCAGCTGGTGGGATTCGGGTGGACGGGGCAGGAGGAAAGGATGGGCAGGGGAGGAAAAACAGTGGACAGAAAAAAGTGTTAGCCGCCTGCGCTGGCTGCGGACCCCCTGCACGGTGAGGTCTCCCCTTCCCAGCCCGGGCTAGGGAGGGGGCTTCTTTCAAAGCTATGGCATAGAGACGTCAACTACACCTCATGCCAGCAGCAAAACAGCTCTTATTTTTACAATAATCCTCTGTAATCTGCAGTTCGCAGGGAAGAACAGTGGCAGCTCCCCCCCCCCAGCGTTCATTAATGCATACAGAAGCATGGAAAAGAGGGCTAGGAAAAAATCACTGGGCACCGGGAGCGAGATTTCCTCGTGTAGTGGCAGTAGCCAGAGCCGAAGAGAGACCCTCGAGGAGAGAGACTGTGAGCAAACATTGCAGCCTTAAACTTGGCAGTAAGGCGGGCGCGGAGGAGGCTGCAGGAAGAGTTACCGGGTTTATTCCTCGGCCACTAACGGCAGATTAAGCCGCGATATACGCGGGGTTTACCTCCCCGCTCCTTCGGCAAAGGTGAGCCGTTAGCCGGGTGCCTACCCCCCGGGGCCAGCCCCGCTCCCAGACGAGACCGCCTGGAAAGCGGCGTTGGAACGGCCAGCGG
>NW_009259111.1:916558-946232 GCF_000687185.1 Egretta garzetta | reverse complement strand
GATAAGCGCGCCCCCCCCGCACGCCAACCGCCCCCGTCCCACATGAAAGCCCCGCGCCAGCCCCAGCAGTCCCCCCACCCGCGGCACCAGCGCTCAAACACCTGCCCAACGCCCTAAACACAGATGTCCCGGAGAGCCGATGCTTCCTGAAGGCACGTAAAATACCTCACACGCAGACCGCGGGCGCCAGCGGCAAGGGTGCTGGAACCGGTGCTCCCCTTTCCGGGGCTGCCCACGAAACGGTCTCGTTCTAGCAGAGACAAGCCCGCGCCAAAGTCCCGTGCATGACTGCATCCTGTCACAACCCACAGATACACAACTCACTCGAGCCTTGCTTGCATTTCTTCAAAAACACAGTATTGCAATTGTACCAAGTAATTACACCCCACCGCAGGATGAGAAGTCCCCCGTCTGAAGGCCATACCAGAACCCACAACATCACACCACCACCCCTGACCCCATCCCACTGCCTTTCCCAGCCAGGGATTTCTCACAGCTGTCCTTCCTTTGGCAGGTAAAAGTGGCCTATCCATTATTCACTGAAGATATAATTTCCTAAATGTTGTTTGACCTTTCATGGTGCAAGCAAAAGCAGGCGGTATTCTTTTCCACCCTGCCCTCTCATCCCCATTTCGCTGCCTCTTCTCTTTTGTTTTGTTCTGTGAGAAATACCGAGCTATTTCTAGTTGTAAGGGTGGTTTATACACATTAGTAAATCTTCAGAGTGAAACTTTCCCTCAGTCTTTGTCTTTGTTTCCTTAATGGTAGCTATAAATTACCACTTCCCTTTCTCACTGGAGCATCAGGCTTCATTGCTTTTGAAATGATCAAAGTTATTCTCTTCTAAAATCCAATGAGAAACAACCTATTGTATCTCCTGGATGGTTTCAGTCTCAGTCAAACTCATCTATAAATGCAGAAAGCTGCTCATTAAACACTCCAAGGATTCTCCAGCCCCGCACCATACCCCCGGCATCCCCTACCAACGGAAAGTAATAAATGAATGAAGGCTTTTCTCAACCGTTTCCATGATCTCATGAATAAACAATCATACTTACGATGGGAATTCACACATCCACGCACCTCTCATCCGGGGGTATCAATCAAGGTGTTTCTACAAACAATTCTCCCAAATGCACGGAGGCGCCATCTCCCACTGAGGCACCTGACTACAAGCCACCTTACAGAAAAGCTGTTACATACTTCAGGCACTTTCCAGTCAAGGTTCCTCAATGACCTTGACCAATATTAATTTAATTAAAATTCAGCACAAGATTTGACAGAAGCCGTACAATCTACATATCAAGAGTGTAGCAGAAAAACCAGTAAGAGACACTGAGGAAAAGAGCCATATAACCAACCAACCAAAACCTCCTGAGACAGGGTAAAAGCAAAGTATCTTATTTGTATTTCAGTTTACAGAAATAAAGTGGCACATAAATGTTTGGGAATGCCCGAGTTAGATGAAAAGATCTCAACACAGCTTGGAAAACAAAACGGGAACAATATTAAATTTATCTTAGTGAAACCATTTCTTACACACAAATCTCAAAGAGCTTTGTGAAGGATCCTAGCTATTATTTCATTTGTTTATGATGACAAATTGCCATTAAAATATCTCTTTAAAGACACAAACCAGACAGAAGCTCGGACCTCAAACCAGGCCTCTTCTGTGGCCTTCTTAACTATTTCAATTCAACTATTGAGTCAAAGTGACAGATGACCGAACTAGATGCTAAGACCTCTACTGGGAGACAGAAGCTACAAGAATAACTTACGACTCAACTTCAGCAATAAGTTAAGTATGATGAAAGAAAAACACACACACCGGGGGGCAGTTCAACCAGAAGAGACCCCAAATAGCACTGTTTGGGCTTTTTTCAGTAATTAAAATAAAATCACCAAGTTTTAGGGAGGACAATAGCTACTGGTAAAGATCTGCAAGAAGTGTATGCAAACAGGATACGTTCATACACTATGCATATCAATCCTAAAACAAGTAGCAAAGTTTTTGCTCATCCAGATACTACACACCATTTTAGTCTTGAACCAAATTTTCTCAGTATTGTGTGGACCAATTCCCATTCAGTTATGTTTCACAGATGCTCTGGGGTGAGAGAGGCTCCGCTGGCTTATGTTTGGAGAAAGGCTGCACATCAGACAGCTTGTCTGCTTTTTCCAACCATACCAATGTGTGTGCTCCCTTACAGTCTTGCAAAACTTTGAACTTCTTCCCGCTAACACTGCCTGATCTCTTTGGACCGCCAGGAGCACAACACTGCTGTGAACACACTCTGTTGCCCCAAAGGGACTCTTCCATACAGGCAAGATCCAAAATTCTCCCCTGCCCTCAACTTGAAGTATCACTTGCAGCTGCCTCACATTGAGAGACTGGGATTGAGCTGGCACAGAGCAGTCAGATGTAAAAACCACTCCAGAAAACTCTGCACCTGATCTCCTGAGCTGAATACTTTTGTCTGAAAATTTGGGATAAAAACTGCTTTATGATCCTTGCTACATTTTGTTATTTCATGATAAGCAAACATTATTTGAAGACATCTAGATTGCCATTTCATCTGTACTTTAATGTAGTGAGAAGCAGTGGGTCTGCTGGGATGAGTGAGCAACAGTGCATGATATTGACCCAAAATTTAACAGGACTGAGTGAGCATAATGAGTGCCTCTGACAGAAGCTGAAAACAACTGGGGCAGAGAGGGAGGAGGTGCCAGAATAAAAAAGGGAAAGGGGAAGACAGTCAAGTGAGGAAACACTTTCAAATATTTAATTATTCCAAAGCTTTTCACACACACAATATCTCAGAGCTGTAGTTTTGAGTCTTACCCATCTCAGTTACGTATATTGGGTCCTGAACAATTGTTTTTCTTTGAAATGAATCGCTCAAACTTTTGCACTTACAGTTCCCATCTTAGTACCCAAGGGTTTTCCAAGCTATCGAATAGGTTATTGAGTTCTACATAAAATAACACATCTTCAGTAACCAGCATTCAGTTTTGCAATTTATCAGTGGCTTCCAATGGGAGCAGGATCTGCATGTGGCTTATCTCAAACAATGAGGAAATCTGGGGTTCCTCTGGTCACAAGGAGTCTAAACGACCCTCTCACATAGTTTATACTCCTTGTCTAAGTCTTTTTATGCCACTGTTAGAAAAACTTCCCCGAAACAAACTTCAGATCCATCAGTGATATTTTAAATGTTGTAGGATCTGAATACAGTATGTTCTATTAATGAATAAACATCTTTGGGCTAACAAGGACAAAAGGAGACTTTTTGCTATGTGAAATAACTTTTAGGCAAAGATCTGCTCGGTGCAGCTCTTTGACACTTGTACTTGATAAGAACTTTCCAAGTCATCACTACAACAAATCACAACACAAGCACGCTTCTCGACCCATGTGTTTGGACCAGTTAGTCAACAGGCAATCATTGCCTAGCACTCAAACTCTCCTCACCAACAGACATTAATAAGCATCACCTTCTATGAACCCACGTCAGACCTGACATTGGGAAAAGCGCTGTGAAGAGCAGTTGCACAACACACATTGCTCACTGAGGCTTCTGTTCTTTTTGTTCCTTCCCCTTGCAGGAAGTCCGAAAGATTTGAGGCCACCGTGATGAAGTGAATGTGTTTCTGAAGTCGTGCTTACCTCACAGCTCCATCCAGGCCTGCACCATGTCCATCCTCATAGTGCCCTGCAGAGGAATTAGAAGCAGCAGGTCTAATAAGCCTAGGGAATTGAGAGTCTCAGCTTCCAAGAGAGGCAGGTTTGGCATCTCACACAAGCGCAGCATGCCTGGCAGCAGGTACCAAGTTTACGACTGCACTCCCCCAGACCTGTTCAAGGCTCAGGCCACCAGCACCACCTCATCAGAGCATGGGGCAGGCTGAGCTCACCCTTGCCGCACCTCCCCCAGTGAGCCCACGGGACAACACCATCAGTTCTTAGTAGTACAGAATCAGTGACAGCTCAGGAAGCCTGATGTGGTTCCCCCCAAGAGAGATCTTAACACTTTTAATTTTGCTTTGCTTAAAAAAAGCCTCCACCACAGACAGGGGTGGGGAGAGAAACAGAGAGATGTGAAGGAAGCAGAGATACCTCCAAATAATGATCAAACTCCTTCCCTTCTGCATTTTCCCTGATGGTATAACACATCCAACTTCACACAGTTGGACACAGAGTGAACCCCACCAGCTTCAGAACAGTCCTAACTTGAACCGCTGTTCCCAGGCTGAGAAAACTACCTTCTGTATTTGTCAGCTTCAAAACAGAAACTTGTCAAAGCAGACGTCAGCCATTGCTAATATGCAGGTCAGAAGAATAAGCAAGTCTCTCCAGCTGTAGCTGACAAAAGAGTGGGCAGCATCCTAAAACACAGGAAAAATAGTGCACCTGAAGGATGAGCTCTGTTTTGCAGATAGTGGGCTATTAAGAAATGGCAGAAACCCCAGAACACGGGGGAAAGTGGCATTCAGCCTTCTTACCTATTCCTGTCACTGTCTGTGGGGAGGAACTGCAGAATCAGAGTGACTGAGGTTGGAAGGGACCTTTGGAGGTCTTCTTGTCCAACCCCCCTGCTCAAGCAGGGATGTCCTGGAGAGTGCATTTTGGATGAAGCAGGAGATGAAAGCGAGTAAAACTGACATGGTCTCCCTGCTTCTCACATAATTGACACATAAAACTTTCAGGATATAGGCAGCAGAAAAATTACAAAAGCATAGCCACAAATTAGTTGTGCTCAGTTTACTACCCCACTCAAATCTAAAAACCACATTTAATATACAGAAAAGCAGGCAGAACCAGTTTCAAGGTAAGATAAGCAGAACATCATCTAATGAACCAAGATTATACAGGGCTCCATGCGCTTCAAATAATTCAAGAAGTGAATGAATGGAGAGGGAAGGAACCATACTTTTGCCTTTGTGCCAGTACAACCCCTCCACCCAGTAATTCCTCCTTCGGGACTAATCTGTCAATTTAGATCTTACCCTGGGCAAAGATGGGGTAAAAAAGGTAGGAAACAGGCAATATAGACAATAATGCTTGGGCACATGTGTGCCACAGGTGTTCTCAGCACTTCAGAGATGGAGGACAGTGCTGTTTTCTCACTTAACCTTGTATTTGAAGCATCAGATAGTTACATTTCCAACAATTCCTGCTTCTCTGTATGGATCTTCTCACATAAAGAAAAAGGTTGAGCACACAGTACACAGAGGTGACTAACTGTATTTTTCAGAACATAAAATTTGGAGACCTCCATCAAATTTGGTTATTGGAATCAAAAGTTTTTCTAAGGTAGGAAAAAAGCCGATATAAATGGCAGCACATACGTGTGTGCGTACTCACAGATACCTTCAAAGATCTCCATTAGTCCCTTTGCCTTCCCGTTCTCCCCATTCCCTGATTACTGAGTAGGCACCTCTTCCAGTGATGGCTGTCTGACTGACAACAATGGCTTGCAAGAAGGCTACACTGGTGCTGACAGGGAGGCAGACATTTAGTTGAAAAGATCAGATACAAAACTGTACAAAAAAGGTCTCCTGAAATCAGACACTAAGATGTCACACATACCTGCAGTCAGGCAAAGAAGAAAAGATGATTAGCCAAATGATAGTAAGAGGGCTTTTGAAAAATAGCACATTAATTCTATTTCTCATGTTAGAAGACAAATTTTATTGCAATTCAGCAAATGAGCTACACCTGTAAAACTGTTTTGTATATCCAATTCACATTTAATGTCCAATGAATTGAAATGTCACAGGAAAAATAAAAAAGAAAAACATTACCTGGTTTTGTCATGATAATGTAAACTTCAATGCCCGCCCTTAAAAAAAAAAAGCCAGTGATTTCCCCACGTAGTAAAATATATAGTTTATAAGGTATCGATGGTTTACCTTAGTTTAACAGCCAATCTCTAGGTATAAAATAAAGAACTACAAAGATGTGAAGTACGTGTACAATATCTTCAAGTATTTTCAAGTATCCTATAGTATCTTGCACTATGGACAAAAATCATTTGACAATATACAGAAAAAGTTACGTCTGAATAGTTTCACTGCAGAAACCTTAACATATTCATGAATTTAAAACACGTCAAAAATATGGATCATCCAAGCTAGTAAGTCCTGTTTGGACAATTTAAAAAATACTCTTCATAATGGAAAAAGTTGTGGAACAGTCTTCAGTTCATGAATATGTTTTCAGCTACAGAATGTCAGATGGTAAAATTTATGGCAGGTAAAGGCTATTTTTTGTATAAACTTATCATCATAGTATTTAATTACATTTAAAACACGCCTTTTCTTTTTGTATAAAGTATCATTGTATCAACTCTGACAGCATTAATCAAAGAAGCATAAATAATTGATAAGTGATAGCCTGGTTTTTCTCCTCAAATCAGGTATCAGCCTGTAAACATGTTTGGCCAAGTTAGCACTACATATATTTACTGCGTTATGAACTGCTTCCTTTTTATCATTGTACTTCTCTCTACAGAATGCACATCTGCTGTTAAAAACATTATCTTTTCCCATTAACTGTTACAAAAATAAAAAAGAAAGACCAACCAACAAAACAGCATAGCCACATTAACCTGCACCTACCAAACCTGCTCCCTTATTTTAGAAAGGCAACAGGAAAAAAAAAAAAAAAAAAAAAAAAGGTTATGACTGCATTATTCTATAGCTCACTTCTGAACAAAAAATGCAATGGAAGTTTTAAAAAGGGATATGGATTTTGCAAGGTTCTAGTTAAAGAGCAAAAGATGCAGAGTGCACCATTTCTTCTTACAAAGAGTCAGCCAGTTCAGCAGAATGGCATGGAAGGAGCAAATGCCGGATCCTCACGTTATTCTGTGGGACTGATTTAGCTACGTCAATGAAAGAAGTAGGTTGGTTTGTGGTAAACACTGAAGAGTGGTAGGGATTATGGCTGCCACTACAAACTGAACTGTTCTTAGACACGCCAGCCAAATCTCTTCCCAAAACCCTAGCACAGATTACCGCAGAGCTGTATTTAATATCTCAATCTTCCTTGGTGGCCAATAAAACCAACAATTTTTCTGCTGCATTTCAGAACCTTCTACGGCTCTTCAGCAGAGCAAATCCTTCCAGACTCAGGAGTCCATACCAAAAAGTGCTTTAAATCCTAATGGGATTAAGCATAGTCCCCTCTGTGAGAGAAGCAGGGAGGGTCTATCACAAAGTGGCCTTTCCTCTGAAAATAAAGTAACTGAGGAGCTGGGAAGATGACCTCTGCATCTTCCTTTTGTATCTGGACAGCCAGCACAACACAGTGCTGTCACTGACAGACAGCTTCGTCCTCATGTGCTAGCCAAAGAACTCACCACTTGGGAACCAGCAAACCCCAGACTGTGTCCATCCCAGGTGTCACTAACTGTTATAATGAGGTCAAAAAGATCCACACCAAAGCAAGCCATTAAACCAATGGTATCATGCCATATTAGGTGAACTTGTGTGAAGAAAAAAAAAAACAAAACACCTTAATTCAGGGTTAATTTCCTCATGCATGATAAAATTAATCCATACTTAATACTATGAGAGAAGTGGTTTTAACAGGATCAACTAGTCTGTTATGGTCAAAATACTTAATCCAACTCTCCTTTCTTACGTAGACATGTTCCCTGTGAAA
This sequence comes from Egretta garzetta, assembly GCF_000687185.1. Lineage (NCBI taxonomy): Eukaryota > Metazoa > Chordata > Aves > Pelecaniformes > Ardeidae > Egretta > Egretta garzetta. The sequence continues at coordinate 938,563 of NW_009259111.1, read as the reverse complement.
TACACAGGCCCAGTAAAGTCATCCTAAATACAGCTGAAAGCACTGTAATTTTTATTTTTTTTGCTATTATTTATACATAAATAAGCAATTTGGGGCAAGCGTATAAATATTATCCCAACATATTAAGTTGAATACATGAAATCCTTAGAATAAAGTATGTTTTATTTTTGCCCTTCCAAAGATGGAAAAAAAAAATTATCAAAACCAAACTTGCACATACAAAATACTTCTGTGAAATACTCCTGTAAGCTCCAGACTGTGAAAGGACTCGCACCTACCCAGCATGAGAAGTGGGTTGGAAATTGCCCTTGCATCTTCCTAATGCTACTGTGAAATTAAAAAATAATCTCGCTCTGATAAGTAGTGACAAAGGAACTTCTCAGTTTAATAATGAAATAAATAGGACAAAAGTAAAAATAGTCAAAAATTTAATACATGTGCTATACTTATAAATTATGAAAATAAAACTATCACAAGATGTGACTAAGCGGTAGGTAAAAGCAAAGGTGCTACAACATTGTATGAACTGAAAAACTTGGACTCGGCTTCTCAAAAGAGAGACAATACTGAGATAAGTTTATACAGCAGAGACCTCTTAAATGCATAGCCCTGAATTTCTGTACAGTAATTTGTGATGCTGATAAATCAGCCTGTTCTTAAGTCACATATTCACTTCAAAGAGATTTTTATCGGAGGATTCAAATGAACAGAGATGCCTTTAGGCATCTGCCAAGTTCCAGATCTCCAATAAATTAAGCTTTCACAATGTTTGTGTTTTACTGTAGAAGTGGACTAAAGCTTCCTGTACTAAAAACAAAAGCATCCCAAATGAAGCAGACTGTATCAACAGGATCCAAGACAAATTCATTCAAAAAGAAAACACCTTTACTACTCACTGTCTTTTCAGAAAAATTAAGAAATCCTTGTATTTTCTAGTTAGGTATACCATTATTATTTTGTGGGGGCATAAACACCTTTATTTAGTCATCTGGCATTTGAGAAACTCATGTCCCTCTTTATTAGCAGTTAAGAGAATTACCAGCAGCAACCAGATACCACACTTCAGAAGGCTGGTTCAAGTGGAAACATTTTTGTATTATGAACAATTATTTCAGGTTTTTCATTTAAGTGGGCTGCACTGTAAATTCTGAATTGCAACATAATATAGCCAGTTGAACCATAGAAGATTTTCTTTTTTAAAGACAAACTTACAAAACACGATAGGTTAAATAAATAAAAAACATCAGTTAAAAACACACAATTTCTTCTGTGCAATTACGTACCAATATGAAAAATATTACTTTGATCTCTGCACATTTCACTGTTCAGTCTCCTGGATTTCACTAAAAATAATACTGACAACAAAAATAAAGGAAAAAATGATTTGCTGACAAATCAGTGCGTTGGAGCTATTAAAAAAAAGCACACATCAGATTTGTAGTTCCCTTGCAGCAGAATGTGACCCGATACGTTAAAAAATCAAACATTGGTAATAATGTTAATATATAAAATATTAGTTTAAAAACTATAGAATGACCTTCTCAGCAGAAATGGAGTGTATACATTGGGGTCTATGACATACAGCATATCCAAAGGCAAGTTCACAGAATGCTGAAAGGCTCACTGCACATTTTCTATGGCAAGGAAATACTGCAGCTTTAAAATAAGCTGCACAATACTCATCTCTATCTCTTTCACATGAAAGTGTGTAAAAAGCAAATCAGCAAATAAACTCTAAAATAGATTTATACCAAAATCCTCTTTTTTACATTGAGTTTACAGCTTCTATCCATTTGCCTGTACTATTTTTGGAGTTGCCTTCAAGAAAAGTCAAAGTTGAGTTTTAGGGCCATGAACAAGTTCACGATACAATGTACTGGCAGACAGAACTTTTGCATACTAACGAGATTCACTCCTTGTTGCTTTTTTTTTCTTTTTAAAAGATAGTTTTTCCTGTGGGACAAGAGGTCAAATATCGATTCCTTTGACAAGAGATGCCTCCAGCGTAATGTTGAACTCCTGCAACGTCTGCAGCACTCGAATCAAAGAATTCACAAGAGTATGATCCTTAATCAGTGCTATGTCTTCATACATCTGTGCTGTGATCGGGCAGTCCGCAAGCAGGGCGATCCAGTGATGCAAAAGGTGGTCTCTGACAAAGCAGCGATTTGCAATTTGGAAACAGAAATAAAGCCAAGTTAAATTCTCGTTTTCATTGACATGATTCTTTGCCTTCTAAACAGGCCTACCATCTTCTCCATGTATTTTTATAAGCTGGGGAAGGGGGAGTAACTGTCAGTGGTACTTGTTTAAGTGGGGAGCATCCATGAGAGATGTGTTTCTAGGCTTCCCACCCCTCACATCAGAAGATACGGTTCACAGGAGGCCTGGAAGTCCCAAGCAGGCCCAAAGTCACTAGCTTGCTCCACTGCCTTTGTGTCAAGAGGCTTCTACATGGTCCCAGCTTCCCTTCCTACCCATCTCCTACAATGAGTAGGTGGAGGGTGGGGAATTCACCCAGCCATTAACTGGAGAGGCCTCACTCTGGTTTTCTGTTTCTTCCAGTCTTGCTAGCTGTGCATGAGAGGGAGGCTATTCACACCAGCCTACTACCTTTCTCTCTTGATTCAGCTGCTCAGCTCTTTGGGATACTCCATTTTGTATCTTAGATTTCCCACACTTCACATGCCTAAGAATTCAGTCAGGGCATGGTTCACTTGAATCTTTCTTCAGTTACATGACAGAACTGTATAAGTAATTGTCAAACTGCAAAATCCAGCAACTTCGTGGCTTTATCTTACTAATATGCAACATCCTTTTCATTTTATTAAAAAAATCAATAGCAACAACAACAACAATAATAATAAAGAAGTGTCTATACCTGGCTCCAAGACACACCAGCATCTGAAACTTTCCATCCTTCCCAATGTTTCTAGGGGTGTTGTTGATAGCAGTGATAAAGCGACAGAAATTCCTGGCCCTTGTCTGCCAGTTCTCTTCTGGCACCATTTCATTCTGCTCAAGGGTCTCATAATATGTTTGTGCTTTTTCTTAAAAGAATGGTGGGAGATAATGAAATTTCATCAGTGCATGTAGCAGTCCTAAAATATCTGAAATATGATTCTCCTGTGCTTGAAATAAAATAATTAGGTACCATGACCTTCAAATTTAGATGATTAAGTTTAATACCATCTCAGCATAATGGTTTCCCTGTAAGCATGCTTACAAATCCATAAGGCTATCTGATGCCCATATCGCACCACTGGAAACTCAGCATGAGCATCTGTGTCACGGAGGGAATAGTTACAAAGCTTATCTATTAACTCCCTGAATTATTATGTCTAGGCACTGTGTTCAGTCCTGTGTTCCCCATGTGTAAAACTGGGATCCCACTTCCTTCCCTGTGAACAGTGCTAAAGTGGTTCCAATATCTACTGAATTTTGAGATGCTACAGTCAAATGATGATATAAGGAGATGCCGATGAGATGCCTTCAAGAAGTATGCTGTTCACACCAGCTGAGACACAGTGGCAATGAAAATGCACACGGATGGATATATTTTGAAGACACAAGCAGGCTCTGGTATGTCTTCCTCACACTTACCTAAGAAGTCCCAAATAAAGACATTTTTGAAGAGTCTTGGTGATTTAAATCCATGCTGAAACACTTGCTCAAGAGCTGAAACAAGTCCACTTTCTCCACACAGCAACAGCGTCAGGCTGCCTCTCTGCCAAGCACACGCAGAAAGCACACACACTTAGTATCTCAGTTTGGAAGCCCGGGACACAAAAGTGTCTCATGCATCTACTACTGAGACCAGTTTTTAAATAAATAGATGCCCAAAGTTACAGTCTACTATCAATCAGTGCCTCCAGACAGGATGGCCCAGCTCTCAAGTCCTGAGCATTCAAAAATTTGTTGACCTCTCGAAGAATGAGGCTGAAGAAAGTGGTCTCAGGGCCTCATCATCAAATGAAGCCACAAAAAGACCAAGATCAAGATCATAAGCACGTTTTACCTGTAATAATAACCACCGTACAGAAAATTAAGGAAATATTTTCCTCTTTTACTAAGTAATAAAGATCACAGGTCCATTGTAGCAGGTGCCTCAGACTGTTTGCTTATCAACAAAAACAACATTTGAAGAAATTTTTAAACTTCAGAAAAAAACACAAATTCTACTTTAGAGCACGATGGTAAATTCTATTTAGCAAAACCTGCACGTGACCACTTGAGGTTATTGCGTAACTGTGATCATCAACCAGAATTATACTGTATATTAATTTGCCATGCTATGCTGAACTTAGAAAAGATAGATACAGAGGGAATGGGAGGACCTATCTGTAAAAAATTAATGACTTTCAAGAGATACCCATGTAGGAGCCAGCACTGCCCTACACCACTCCTGCTCACAGACGGCTGGATTTTGATGCTTTGACAGAGGCATGCTTCTTAAGTTTCTTTCAGGAAATAACTCCTGTGTCAGTTAAGATGATTAGGTGTATAATGTATAAGTGTACCAGAGTCTCTGACAGCACTTCTGCATCATTTGGGAAGGGGACGGGGGGGGGACAACTTCTGTTTCTTTTGTCTTCTTAAAGTGGCCCATGGTTTTTCATGTTTTAAGTAGCAAAGATAAAGCAAAACAGGCATAAAAAAGCCTACCCAGTATTCAGTGTAGATGTAAAATACCAGTTAATCTAGTTGACTAATAACACAATTTCCAATAACACAATGTTAACACTTAAATTAACAGAATGTTCCAGTTAGCAGCAAAACTGAGGTACTTGAGGACGTACTATTCCAACTGTGTAGTCTCAGTATCTCATTTTTGCTCCACTTAAGGAATTTTCAAACAGATGGCTGTTCATTCAGTTTAGTTATTTCTGTTATATATTCTACAATGCTTACTAGTAAGAGTTTTAAGGCAGGAGTGCCACTACATAGACAACCCAACTCCTCACCTCCTTCTCTGGCTTGTGGAAATGCTTGACAATACCGTTGACAGCTTCACCAATAGCTTCTTGTATCTGACCAGTATTTAACTCTGCAAAATAGAAAACTATACCCAGTCACTCTGTAACAGCTTTAGAAATTGTACCTATGCATGAGGGATAAGGCATACCACACACAAAAAAAAAAAAAAAAGCATGAACCAGTATAACCTATGCTGTTAGTGAAAAGGTGCTGGACTGTGGGTAACAGAAATCCAATTCTACTTTTATTTACTGTGGAGGGGGTAGAAATGGAGATGGTTTGGTTCGATATTGAAGTTAACACTGTGATGTTTCAACACAATATCAGGTGGAAATGCTTTTTACATATTATATGCATTTTCAGACCAGGTCCCAAACCCAAGAACAGGAGATGTGCTTTGGTTAGGACCACAAAATCTAGGCATCCTGGAAATATTTCCTGCGACAGTTTCACTGTAAACTCAAGCATGCTTGGAACCAAAGTAACTACCTGATTTATCAGGAATAAGACAACCCCAGAATAGCAATCTCAATAGAAAACTGAAGTTCACAAGTAGAAACCACTAGCAAGCTTTTTCATCCATGAAGGATAAATACAGACAGGACAGCAAATTTCTACCTTCCTCCATAGCATTCACTCCACAGATGAAGGACAAGAATAAAGAGAACACCACTAGGGCAGCTAAGCACTGGACGAGGAGTCCAGAGATAGCTTCCTTTCATCCTTGGAGACTTTCAAAACTTGAGTAGATAGAACAGGTCGCTCAGGATTGTAACTCGGAAGTTAGCCGGACTTTGAGACAGGGGTTTGGCTAAGTGAGTTTCACACGTCCTCTCCAAGCTACAGTTCTAAAATACAAAAAACCCTACAGTTCTGTTTGTGAGCAGCTCTCCTTAGGTGATGATGCAGTACAGAACAAGACAAGACAACCCCCACCACTCACTTGGCTTATTGTTTGGCGATATAGTGACAAATCTTCTGATCATGCTTGGTGACTGCTGCAAAGGAGGGGTTCGGCACTGCCGCTCATCAACCTCAGTGTGGGAAGTCAGCAACTCTCCCACCAGGATCCTCTCTAAGCTGCCATCATCCATTCCCTTTCCAAGCCACCTTCCACAGGGAAACCTAAGAACAAAAAGGAGGTATTTGGATCAAGTCCTTCAACCCATATTGGATTCCATACCAAAGACTTTCAACTGCAGTTGCATAAACCCCAAATTCTGCTAGCATAGTTACTAGAAACACTTTACTTATCTAGGAACAAATAAACAGTCTTGGGTTTGGATTTTGCCAGCAGAGGGAGCAAAAGTAAAACAGCTTTTCAGTTCCAGGTTTGTGCTACATGTCGCGCTAGTTAATCCGCCAAGCAAACAGTGGTGGATTTTGTCTTAGGTCCTATATGTAGCACATGATTTAAGGGCTGCAGAGGAAAAGAGGTAGGAGGGGCAGACCCATTAGACACTATATATGGGTGTGCTTTATTTGAATATGTTACATAGCAGGCCCGCCACAAAAGAAACCCCACACATATACTTAAATGTTCAAAGACCAATACATCTATTGAAATTGGGATATTAAATCGGACACTAGAAAGCACACATGCTCACTTGCTCATTATCACTTTCTGTGAACAAATGTTGATGTCTGTTTAATTGGAAAACTGAACAGCATCTAAAACCAGAATCTGGCCTCTTAGTTTAATTACAAACAAACTGGACAGAGAACTGACGGTTTCTCTAAACAAAGGACAGGGCATCAAACTATGCTGTACCTAACACAAATAAATTTGATTCTTAATGTAAGTCTCGTTCCTTTACTTTCACTATGCAAAGACAGGTTTCTAACACTCATAAGCCCTTGTGCTCCAGCTTGTGTCCAAAGATCTCTCTATACACCTAGAGCACTCAGCCTTAATATAAAACACCACCCATATTTGGTAAGCAGCAAGCTTGAACTTGCCATTTCTTCCTTGGCCTCAAGGTAGATTATTTTTAAGATACATAACAGTCAACTCATATTCTCCATCAATATTTGGAGGCTAGACATGAGCATCTGCAAACTGAAAATTCTGTTTAATTTTGTAAGAATCACAGCTTGTTTAATGTCAGAAGCCAAATGACCTTTCTATGCCTTCAGGTAGCAGCAGCTGTAGACACAGAGTTCTAGGAGATAAGACCTTTCTAATCAAAAAAGCCCTACTGTGCCAGCTCCCTGCAGAAATTCTACTTACCCAACATGAAATGTCAGGATGATACTTACTTGTAAGTATGCCCTGTTATTTCATTTCTGACCATAACATATTCCACTAGCCACTTCGCATACAGCCCTGAATTGTCATGTCCTATTTGCACTGTGGTCAGTTTTCCCAGGTTCTGGCACTGCAAATTAAACAAAGAGTTTGTCAGAGTAAACTGAAAGAGAGGAGTGTATTGGAGGAGTAAAATATTAGAGAACACGCTCAGACAGTGGATCAGAAACGTGATTCTCTTTTTCTGACTGCATGATTGATTCTGGACTTTTTAGGGGTATGTTGCTTTATATGTTTTTGATTGTTTGCTTTGTTTTACTAAATACTATTTTGATCAGCAGAGAAAAACATCCGCTGAACTAGATTTTTCAATTAAATTTTAGCCAAAGCATGCACATACACAAAAATCAGAGCAGAATCACTTGTTTCCAACAGAAGAGGGTATGACACCTCCCAGCATTACAGCACAAGGTTGTAATATAAAGACAGTCTTGTCCATCCTTGCACTAAGGATTTGTCAGTCATTTTGCTCTGTGTGTTATTAAATATAGATTAAATTTGCTACGTACAGGCACAGGAATTATTTGTGACTAACCACATAGACTAAAGATATGAAATGTATGGCAAGATAGTACAGCAAGGGGAGAATTTACAAGTGGACAAACAGAACATCCAAAGCATTATTTTTTTTTTTTAAATCAAGCAATACAAACCTCAAAAGTCATTTCTAATATATTCCTGGGAATCTGCAGGACTCCTGTTTCACCCAATTCTCCCGAGATACAAATCCAAGGATTGGCTGTAAACATTGAGCCACCGAGTTTCTTGCTAGGAACAATCAATATGTGGTATGGTATCACTGCAAACACAAGAAGAAATCACACTTCAAAAATTAAGAAGGATAATTGTGTAACATCTTTAATGGAGAGGGGAAAGATAAGTCATAAAATAATACTGCAGTACCATGAAATGTTAAAGCAACACCAGAGCTGCTATTTAATCATGCTAACATTTGCACACTAAGCACTGATAGACAATCAGGAAGTGTACACACAGCAATCATTAAGAAGCAGAGCTGATAGCAAAACACTGTCAAATGAAAAAAGAAATATGGATGGAATAATGCCTTCACATGGGTACAATAATTTTTCATATACCAGCCTCAAAACATGTCATGAAGATGGTTACTTGTCCCCAGTTAGAGACAAGGAAGCAAAGACAGAATATTCATGTATCCAGGACTACATTGTAGCTCAGCATGCAACTCAACTCCTAATTGCCTGCTTTTGTGTGTGCATGTACACACACTACACAACTAACACCAATTCCCATTCAATTACTAACCAAAGCCTTTGCTTGCAGGGCTTGCTTGCAGCAGCATTCACTACTGTGGCTGAACAAATTCAGTGAAAATACATTATAATACTGCAAGCGTCTCTGTACCATGCTGCTCTTAGTTACGTTAACTGTAAGATTTCTTGATTTTAAAAAGAACAAACAACTTTTTTGCCCTCTGACTGGGGCACCACACACATGCTCACACACTTTCTAGTCCCCTGGTTTACCAGTGACTAATTCAACATAGTATCACCCGAGTTACAGCCCCTTCACCGACTCAGGAGGCATGCGCTCCTGAGGAAACGCATGTGCTCTTCAATTGCCTAGCAGCTCATGCACAGCCCCCTATTAACCAAACTTCTATAACAAAATCCAATTATCTGAACAGTCATTGTGTTTCTTGGCGATCTGCCCTTCTTTTATAGTGCATAAATGGATTATGCTTTTCAGCTGAGGCATTTAATACATTTCTCCCTCAATGTCTCCTCAGCTGTCAGTGCCCTCAAGAAAGCATTTGGTGGTTGGATTTCCTTAAAAGCTTGATGCTCGTAGCATTTAAGAATGAATTAAAATGTTTTCCTTTTTAGTTCCTGTGCTGATAGTCTTAAAGTAAGTGACAATTTAACTGCATCCAGCAGACCAGATCTTGGTACTGTTCAGAACCTCCCCCACAAGAAGATCAAAACCTATTTTGCTTAGGTGCCTGCTTGCTTTGCCTTTCATACACTCAGACATGGAACATAACATACCATCAAGAGCAGCTCCTACCATGGGGGCCCCAATTTTATAAGCCTTGCTACTTACTGTGCCATACTAGTGAGGTCCTGTGGCTACAGGCACACAAATGCATGAGAACGCTGTAACACATTTAAGCATCAGCAACAACAGGGCATCTTTTTTAAAACAAAAGTACTTCAATGTGTTGCAGAGCTCTGATGCGGCCCTCGATGGGCATTTCATTGTTATCCCAAACTCAGCCGCAGGCGTGCGGTAAAGTAGGCTGAGCACGAAAAGGGAAACTTTTTTGTTTGTTTTCTTTTTAATTCCTAGCATGTGTTAGTTAACATTCTTACCTTGATAATGAACAATCCATACTGTTCTTATCTAGCATGATGCAAAAAGCCTACCACAAAATTTTCTGTTGAGAACTCCCTCAACTAAAAGGATTAAAGCTGCCCATGTTTTACCAAGTTAGAAACGAAAGCCTGTAGTGACACACAGAGACACACTACTGCCCACCAGAGAGGATCAGATAAATAGTGATAAAGCATACAGAGATAGACACCAGGAAAAAAAGCAGAACAATTACATTAAGGCATGTGGCTCAGAGCTGGTTAGAATTTTGGATAAGGACTCAACCAACTCTGAAAATCAGAGTTCCAGGGAAAGCAAATACTTACAGATTGTTGTGAAAACATTGGTAAAGCAAAAGTAATCAACAGCATTGAATGACAGGAGATGATATAAGAATTGTTCTTTCTCATCATCACAGCGGAGGAATGCATAACGCTTGTAGAGTTTTCTGACAAAGCAAAACAAATAATCTGTCATAGTAACAAGATGCTTTCAGTGAAATGTTTTCTATTATGCATATTTATTAGGTAAACCATAAAGACTATCCAAGCGATTACAAATGACAAGTGATACTGGTAGATCCAACAGTATATAATGTGCCAAGGTATGTTGACTCTGCAAGTCTGAAGTTTCCCAAGTGCATCAATCCAATACTCCACACTATTTTCCACTCCTCAAAAGCAAGGTTTGGGGCCGTCTAAGGGTCTTCTCCCACCCAAAACCATCCCTAAAGATAGAAAAAGGGCTTTTGTACTTTCTTGGAAAAAATTCTCTGACTTTTTTGCCCATGTGAAATGACATAATTGAAGTAAAGAGAGTCCCTGTAACTTACTTCTGAGCAGATGTTGCCGTGGGAGAGTCCTGCAGCACATGACAAAGCCAGTTAGAAAACTGTTTGCAAAGGACACTAGGGCAAACACCGGGGCTATCTGCTTGTATTGGGTTATAGGTGGTAACCCAGGGCCTACAACCACTGGCACGGGGTATATGTGCTATGGTATAGCTTCAGTGTTGACAGCACACAGCTCCTGACATAACCAAAATCATAAGCATGCGAAGTCCTACTAAAGCCCTACTGTTCCCTTTCACTGGACTGCAAACTCTTTGCTAGGACTGCAACTCTGCAAAGAACTGCAACTTCTTTTAAGCAGAAATATCTAAAGATGTAGCTCAGTAGCCTCCTCTCACTAATGGAGACACTAACACCTATGCAGAAGAATATACTGTAAACGGAAACAATCTTATATACTTACTAAAATTACTCAGACACATTAGAGGATTTAATACTGCAAGACTTGCAAATGAGAAACCTGCAAGAGAATTTACAACCTCAACCTTTTCAAGTGCAAATTTTGATGGGAAAACACTCTTCAGGTTACTTACTTTATGTAGCAATCACCACTATTTTTGTTAATTATGCAACCAATAAATAATACCACTGTCGGTGAATAATCATAAAGAAAGAGCATGCCAAGATGCATCAAAATCCAACTGACACTAAAGGAATATTCAAAACATCATGAATGCACAAATTAGGTGTTAGAAATGCTGACACAGCCATGGATAGGTTTGTTCCTGCCAGGAGGGCATCCTGATAATTCCCCTTAATTTCATATATCAATTCCAAAAAAGTCAGCGAGTGACTCACAAGCCAGAAATTTGCAAAACAGATCAGTGATGATTAGCACACACACATATTCTCACATAACAAACACAACACTAGAGACTGATAAGAAATGTTCAACAGAAATAAAGATACTGAGCCTTAAATCAAAATAGCCTGCCTGTAGCCATGAGAGTAGCAAACCCACAAAGGTCTCACGGGTGATCATGTCCATGTTTCATTTGAACAATCTGAACCACAAGTTTAGACAGGCTGTCCACAAGGGTATGTGCTGTCCTGCCTTTCCAAAGTGTAAGATTTCTCAGTTTACTGGTGCACATAAAGGTCTTGGGGGAGTGAAGCTGTGTTTTCCTTCTGTTCCCTAACTCTAGCCCCCTTGCAGACCAGAAAGAAACCAGATGTGTTTCAGTTTTCTTACATTTTTTTAGCAAATGCCAAGTGAAGAGAATGGGTTAACTAAAATATCAAACAGTTGCTTCAAAAAAGCACACCACACAATCACGTTATAACAGTAAAATGGCAGAAGCTGCACAATTACTTTAGTACCTCACTGAACTTGGCACTATTTCCCCTAAAAACAACAAATGGAGCACACTTTAAATCCATGCTGCCTAGAACACCTTTCTTTAAGTAGGATATCTAAATAGGCAGCACAAAGCACACAAGATTACCCAGGAAGGTGTGGAGTGTGGTGGTGTGCGAGAAGTCCCCTCACAGCACTTGTTCTGCATGCTAAATTTAACCTGGTCTGGACTGTTGACTTCGCTAGAGAGGCCTAACCTTAATTTAGAGATACAGGTAGATTTATTAGCTGTCCTCACTCTGTCCTTCAACTTTTCCTTGCTTGCTGTTGGAAGGCCACAGCTTCATCAGAAAGTCCAACATAATTCAATACAAGGCAAATCTCAAATAATTAACAGTTGGGGTTCAGGAGGATTGAGGGAGGAAAGACATTTCTTGGAAAATGGTGTGAGCAGGAAGAGAGGACAAGACGACTAGACAGCATAGGTTAAGCTGTCTCCAGAAAGAAGTCTTCAATTAAAGCTAATGATGATTACCAGGGCGCATACAAGAGAACCTTTAATTTCCACACATTAAACAGTATACCCAACCTTATCAGAAGTACTTTTTTTTTTCCTGTACAGGTTACACTAAATAAACCTCAAATTGTTACAATTTGAAACAATTAGTATTAAATATGGCCTGTACTCTGATTTGTGCAACTATTTACAGAAGAATTATTTATGTTTACAAGGATAATAAAATATACACGTGCTCTGAATATCACCAAGTAAATAAGTCCTTGTGCTGAGCATTCCTCCTTTTGCTCTTCAGGATGCGTACTTATAAGAAGCACTAGAACAGAGTACTTTTGACAGAGTTTAAGCCAGCAGTATTTGGAACTCTCTCCAGGTTCAAGAATTCAGTTCTCACTCACATCCTCCTCCCCCCCATACTTCATACACTTCTCCCATTTTCTTCCTATAGTACAATTACTCTATAAATAGTGGTTTGGGTCTCAATGGTTGGGGTCTTTTCATAATTTTTTATGACTTCATATACAAGGAATTGAAAGTCACATATTGTGAAACATTTAGGAGAAGTAATAAAAAACAAAAAAAAAAGTACCATAATAGCAGATATTTGACTATTACAAAAGCAATTCACCTTATGTTCTTAAGCAGGCTATAAATGCAAAACCTTACTGTGTAGGAGACGACAAACAAAGCTGAGACACTGTCAATTTGATCTAGAGATGTGGACAATCATGTTCTGAAAGATTGAGCTGGAAAGATTACCAGATCTCATCTTGAGCTCATTGCCCCAAAATGAGATGCAAGAACAATCATCACAGCCTTCACAGTCACCTTCAAGGTACTGCATGTACACCATTCATCTGCCCTCTTAAACCACACCTGAAGTTGATTTTATCTACATTATTTTACATGGCACTGAAAAGAGTTACAAGAGCATCTCAGATTTGGAGACAGAAGTGAGAAGCTAAGGAACAGTCACTCTGAGTCGCACTAACCACAGAAGCGCATCTGGATGTGCCTTTATACTCTTCGTATTGTGACAGAGCTGCATACAAGAACCTAAGGTGCACTTTGTCATGCATTGCAAAAACACACAAACAATCCAGGGAAAACAAAATATCCCACAGTTACAGAAAGGAGGCCAAGATAAAAAGCTTGACTCAAAGTAGTGGTGTCTGGACTTGCACCCTGTTTCATTTAATCCCCAGTAATTTTTGAAGATTTCACCTGGAAGGCACAGGCAGCCTATGCTGACAGAACTGATTCTGTATCTGAAGAATCCCAGCATTAAATCATAATTCCCAAATAGCCCATACACAGGCACAGAGATACACTTGGAAGGCTAGTTTGTTCTATTCCTTTTGCACACTGCTAAGCAGATGGAAGAATAGGCACTTCTGGGGTTTTGAAGTCAAACAACTAAACAGGCTTAATTTTTAAAAGCTTTGCCCAAGATAAACCATCTTACTTTGTGAGTTCATGATCTGAAAGCAGCTGTTTTAGATGCCTAGAGAGCAACTTCTTCTCCATAGAGAGACGAACCCAGGCTCTGGCCTTGCCAACATCTGTTTTGATCTCACTAATGTTCTGGATATGCCTGAAAAGAAGAAGAAAAAAAAAAAAAGACACTGCCCAGTATTTTCAAAGAGCAACAATTCTTTGGAACCAAGCTAGGCTGAAGAAGGAATTTTGCCAAGAATGCAAAATATCAGGCAAACTACTGGAAAAATAGGCATGACCACCTTAATATTCAGCAGTATCTAAATTCCTTGCATATCTAGCTCAAAAAGAATAACAGCCTGAACAGGAAATATCTGCAACGCAGTGCCCTATTTACAAAATTCTAAACCAGGCCTATTGCCTCACATGATTTAAGAATCATTCTGGACCTTATCACTGCAATATTTATGGCTGAATGCTTTGGAAAATTAAATACCATCTTTGCATGCTCAGAAGTAGCTTTTCTTGCATACAAGACACAAATTGTGTATCTTGAAAGGACAAGCATGTCCCTTGAAGATCCTCAATTCACTCCTCCCTGCTGAAAAAGTTAGATGTTGGTAAGGAAAAAGGAGGAAAGAAAAATCCTTTCAAAATTAATTTAGAAGTTCTGCATATTGTTTTTTGATTTACTGAGAAGAGGGCATTGAGCAGAAGTTATAGTTTTATTCACACTACAGTGCTCAATGTTAGACAAACCCATTCTTCAGATCAAACAAGTTATTTAAAATGCTTTCTTCATTGAGACACAAGAACGAAGCTCAGAGCTACGCAACCAACTTGGCAATGACTGAGAAAATACATGTTACACCCACCTCTCTGGAAATAAAACAATACAGAATACTTACAAAAAGATGAAAACTGTGTCAGGGTATTTCTATATGCTAGTAGCTGCGACAATATAAAATCTGCTCAGTATGAAACTGTTCTGTAAAGGTTAATGAAAAGGTTGCACTATATACTTAAAACAGATCAGCAGGTTTCTTCCTTACATCCCGCTCCTGATGTATGAAACAGACATTTCTGTATGGTATGCATTATACACAGAAACAAGTGTGCAAATCTCACGGGTTTTCTCTGTTGGTTTTAATAGTTTACACTCACCTCATATCCTGGATGAGAGAGATTCTAAGAGGCGACATGGCTGGACTAGTATCAGACTTTCTCCTTTCCGAATCAAGAAGTATTCCTAGATTCAGAAGAACAGAATTTGTTAGTGGAAATCCATCTAAAGATTTTTAAATCAATATAAAAAGAAAGTGAATAAATACTAACTTGCAGTCTTGCATTATTGTTTACTCACTGCTCCGTGAAGATAGTGGTGTATTTCCACTTCAAATTACATGAAAATCTAAGATGCTACGCAGATGGTTATGCAGATCAGCACACGCTGAGCATTAACACATTAATGAGCTTAGATTCAGCTGAAATTGGTATGACATCAAATGGCTTAAGACATATACTAATCAAGAATTATTTTCTAAAGACTACCCTATTTTCTTTCTACTTAGTAAAATTGACTGGCACTGTTGACACCAGAAAACAGTCTTCAACATGTTTTACTCAGTACACCACACATGTGCTTAACTGATCTACCACTTTGTACACTCCTGTTACACCACCACTTTTTAAAATAGCATATTTTGGGGTTTCTTAAGCAATATTATAACTCTTATCTTTCAAATTCCACTCTAGAATCAAGTTGTATATTAAATACCGTCCCTGCCTTCAAACCCAAGTTAGAAAACATAAAGCTGATCATAACTTCAGTCTGATATGCAAAAACACTATGGACCAAGTGACATTCAGGAGACCTTAATACTTTCCAAATCTTTGGTTTTGATTGCTTACAGGTTACAGGACCTTGTGCATGTTAGTAATGCTCAGCTCTTTGCCTATAACAATTTTAATAAAGAAAAAGAAAGAAAAAGCACACACCACCTCCCCCAAACCCACTGTTCTCTCCAAAGTTATACCCTATGCCCTGATCTGACACAAGAAGCATTGTTTAAAAATTACATTAACAACCTTAGAAACAGACTACAAGCGGATCTTATGTGCAACATTACTTTTACTGCAACACTTGATATAACACAAATCAAATAGGTTTCTTCAGTGTTTTTTGTATTTTTTTAAATGTCTTTTTCTTTTAAACAATAAGCCTACTGTTCAGTTGTTTTTCAAGAGGGAATGTAAAACTTCAGGATGTACAGCACAATTTCATATGCTTACACTTGCTTTCCACCCCCATCCATAACATAATATGCTTTGCCAGTCATGCAGTGACTATATGTCATATGGAGGATGGTGTGTCGGAGCAATCTATTTTAAAGCCTATCTTTGAAACATCAGGTATTTCTCATGTATTCAGACCCAAACAAGTGGGCTCAATCCAAACAAATTTCTTTTTCACAAAATATATTGAGACAATACACCAGGTCCATATTAATTCTGTAGTGGATGGAATACTTGATTCCGTTATATCGAGTGAAGCATATTTCCAAGGAAACAATCTCTGCATGGTGCAAATCTGCAGGCAGCTCTTACTCATAGTTTATCATCTTCTTTCAGCAGAAGCCAATCTTACCCGAGGTACTGAAGCTGCCTGATGTAGTTTTTCTCTGTCTGTTTTCTAGGTAGTGTAACAGATGAGACCACAAAGCAGATTTTCCCTAAAATTAAAAAAAAAAAAATTAAAGAAATCACTATCAGCTGAATAAAATGTTTAAATCATCACTGAAAGTATCTGCCATTAAAAAACTTGTTTTAAATATGTTTCTCCCTATAAAGTCATTGGTAAAAAACAAGAATGAGACACAAGTTGGAGGTGCTCAGGAGCTGTAAAGAGGTTGAGAAAGAAAGAGTCAGACTACTGGGATCTAATAATTCTGGTAATAGGAAGAAGTCAATTGAACTTCGTTTCTCATAGTTCATTAACATGACAAGAAAGCATTTAAAGGCTTGTAAAACACTATGTATGAGCAGAGTTCCGAGGCCGTAACCTGTACTTTGTGTCTTTCCCCCCCTGCCTCTCCAGCAGTGAAATGACAAGAGATATAGAGCCAGCCTGAGTAAGCCAATCTTACACATAGACCAAGTCTTGTTCCCTTCAGGGTAATTCAGGGCTATCAGGTGCATGCTGTCAGTTTTCAGAACCATAAAAGACCCCTCCTCAATTTCATCACGCAAAGGACTTGGACAATCACAAACACAGTAAGAAAAGACAACCCAAACCACAAGCAGGACAATGAAAGCTTATCAGCAAGAATACTCCAGCTCTATACATTATAAAACCAACTTGGAAGTTACAATTTAGGATGTAGTATTTAGGCCAAGAAAAATCCATCGATGATGTTAAAAGGTGCACCTCGCTCATCATGTTGCTTTCTTAAATCTCTGGTGGCTTAAAGCAGACTGTGAGGAAATCTTTCTCTGGCAAACTAAAAAGATACTTGGATTTATCCTAAAATATTTTGCATGATAAATCAAAAGCTTGCAAAGCCACAGAAAGGCAGCAGTAACTGAACAGGGGCTCTCCAGCACATTAATTGGAATTACTTACAGAGGAAATTAATTAGTATTACTTATCATCTTCATAAATTATTATATTAACTTGAAATTCCAGTAAAGACTTAGCAATTCTGCATTTCAGAAGAGCAGTCATATTATAAAGCCTTATTTTTATTTACAACTTTGTACAGAAAGAAACCATGACTGTAAAGCAACAGTTGTCAATTTAGCACTATCATCATAATCTAAAAATCACATAAGTGCCTCCCTGGAGGTGCAGTAAATTATGGTTCAACTCTGAAATAATTTTTTAAAAAACTACCCTTAAAAATCTCTGAACACTTCAATCCTATAGCTCACTACAGTTGACATAAAGAATAAACAACCATGAAGGATTATTCCAGAAGTCGCATGCCTCCAGAAGATAAAGCCTAGGGTGTCTGTAACATCTGTGTTGAGAGAAATCTATTAAAAATATGCATTCAGTAGTGAAGATATAAAAAAATCCAGAGAAACTCAATGCCTCATGTGTGAACCTGACAGATCCAACACGGAAAGCCAAAATTGCAGGTCTTATAAAAACATAAAAAGAGAGCATGAAAAACATCAACCAGGGAACAGTTACATCCAAAATGGCATTTCTCACAATAAACACACATACACACACAGTCTAGTGTTCAGCAACTAGCTGCCACAGCAAGGAGAACTGCAACATAAAGCAGCAAACAAAGGATCCTGCAGCAAATAGATGTCAACAATCATGATGAATGTAAGAAATCATGCAGTATATATCTGCCCACTTCCTTTACCATCATGTTACTCTCCTTTAACTTCACCAAATAGCAATGATGATGCAAGATGTATCTATAAGGGAAAGGAATACAGCCTAAGGAAAGCAGTGGGACAGAGAACAGGCAAGGGAATAACCAAGGCCTTCTGAAAGTTCAGACTACTTCAGTCATTGGACCCTACATCCAACAACTCTCCTGCATTGCCCCGGGCAAAGGAAGGTGTGGATTCACTTCATCTGGAAGAATCAGTAGGTAGCAATATAGGACCATTAAGGTTCATCAGCAGGGAAGAGGTAAAAGCAGGGATTGGTGGAAGGAAAGCCATCCTCATTACTATGGGCAACTGAGAAAGAAGAGTCTTCATTGGCTTATTATTGAAAAATAAAGTAAAATCGATGTACAAAACAGCAGGCTTTTGCATATTTAATAAAGGCAGAGCACACAGAGAATTGGTGGTGCTTTTTTTTTTTAAAAAAAAAAAACCTGTGGATCATAAGACAAGACGCACTGCACTTCCTCCATCAGGCCTCTATTATATTCCACCACTCTCTTTATTCCACCATTCAGCACTGTTTGCCAACATCTGCAATCAATCCAAAGCATTAACCTTATGTAGGGTTGGCCGTCTGGTGGTCTGAAAGGCCCAAATCTGAGTTGAAGCAGAGTATACTGATGCTCTGTCTTCTAAGACGAAAGCAGTACAGCTTCTATCCTAAGTGATATACAAGAGGGAAGGGAGAGAATCACATGATAAATCTTCACATAGAGAACTGCTATATCGTTTGAAGGAGAGCAGATTTAAACACTGGCGCTCGGGTGCTGGGAACAGAGATACTGAATTACAGTTGTCTGGATTCTGTACATTTATTCTGCACATACTTTTAAAAAATTTATAATCCACACTGTCCTTGATATTGTTTTGTACAAAGGAGGAGGAAAGGATAAAGGCCTTCCAAACTCCATCTAGTCCCACAAGTGACTCCAAACAGAAAAGCACCACAAACAATTATTAATTTCATACGAAAAACACCACCTCTAACTAGCAATCTTGTCAATGTCACTTAACTATGCCTACATCATTCAGGAAGAACCAAAATAGCAAGGGTTTTACTCTTAAAAACTAAATTATCCTTCATGAAAACAAATTCCCCGTACCATATCCCTTTAACAGCACCGTTAGCATACACTGCCTTCAAGCCTATGCAACTTCAGTAACGAAAGTATTAAGAACACAGCAATAGTTTTATTTACCATCCTATTAAAAAAAAAAAAAAAAAAACCAAAACCCAACAAAACACCAAAACCCACAAACCAAACTAAACAAAAACCCCAGGTTAAACAGAAAGTAAGTCTTTCAAGAAGTTATCTGTGGAACACATCTATATGTGCACTTCCACATACCCCAAAGCAAGAAGTGGAGACAGACAAAGGGGCAGTAACTGACATAAAAAAGGCTGGGGGACACACACAAGTATTTTAACATGTCTGTATACATGCAAAAGGTATCCTCTGAAAGTGGAGAGAGGAAGAGCATAATGTGACTTTAGGAAAGTGCACTGTGCAACATACAGGAATATTTGTTCCTCACCTGTTTAACTTGCAGACCATGGCTCCATATCCTTTCTAAGAGGTCACACAGACTGGCTATCAGGGTATTCTCTTCTACACCTGTGATATTCACTTCACCATGACCTAGCTCCACAGCTTCTCGACCCATTTTTTCAACCAACATCCTCTTGGTCTCAAAAAGGACAAGGCAAAAGAGAGTTAATTTTTCACAGGAACTTCCAAGATCACTTACACTTTTTAAAATAACCAACAAGGAAGCACATGATAGCAAAGATGTGGCAGAATAACTGGGTGTATGCAGTATTTCTGAAGCTAGTGAAGGACTGCATTTCTTTTATCCCTGTTTTTCAAGCCATGGCAGCACCAGTGTTGATCACTTCAATGGGCACATAAGCTTCCACAGAGTAACCCCAAAGGGAATAGCAGGCCACACATTGACAAGCTAGAGGCCTAGCAGCAAGGGCCTTGCAACACAAGTCTTGGGTGTTTTTGAAGGCCAGTGAGTGCTGGACTGGCAGCAGTACACTATGTCCGCCTCTTCCCAGGAGAGGTGGACATGCACACAAGTGCTTCCAAGTAGCAGGGGGATACGTCATTCCTGTGAGACCCTGTTCCATCAGAAGGGTATTTGTGTTTAAGCCAAATCCATTCTGGAGTGCCTCTCTTGAGTTTCCCCAATGAGTCACATTCTCCTAAATTGTGCACAATTTCATGCTAGTCAATAAAGCTCTCACCAACTCTGAAAGTACAGTCTCCCAGCCACAACATATTCATCATATAGCTACCTGGAGGGAAAATTTACTAGAGAATCACTTCTGCTCATCTCTTAGACATTTTTTCATCTTTGTTGCTATTCTAGAGTAACCCTCAAAGGAGTAATAGTCCCTCAGGCACCTACGTACAGTCTTAGTTGAGATTAAGAACTCTAAATTAGTCTCTAGCTTCTTCTCCTCACCTCCCCTGGTAACTTCTCTCTCTGCTAACGGCAGGCTCACTACATTCCCTAGAGTTGCAATCCCACAGTGAAAGAGTCAAGCCTATCTTCATCAATTTTCACTGTCTTATGCCTCTATTAAGTGAAGGGGATTATTTGGACAGTTTCGTACGTACAGAAAACAAAAATGAAATTAGAAGTAGATGCATGTATTAAACATGGTATTACAAGAATTTGTATGCAATTGCTGTATTACCTCCACTGACTTAGGGCAAGAATGTGTCTATTTGACAATTATTCTCTTTATTATGTTAGTATAAACATTAACATTTAATTCAGATGAATATATTGTCAGCTATATACTGGTGAAGCATGCCTACAAACTAATGCCAAATTTCTTCGTTAAGCGCTTGAAAACTTATGTTTCAGAAGTTTGTTAACCCATTTCCTTTAGTTATGAGAAAAGCTCCTGCATTTTCACCATAACCTTCTCCTTTGGAATATTCACTCTTGTTGAAATAGTATAGTCTCATTAGTGATAACTAAAATAAGCTATAATAGACATGGGCAGTGAGATAAAGACCCATCAGAATATTCAGTCTCTTTACATTCGCTATCATAAATCTGCTTGATGAAGTTTTCACTCCTTGCAGAATTTCTAAATACGTTTTCTCTTTGTGAATTTCTCACTATCACGCAAAAATCTTCATACAGATAAAACAGAAACAGATGGGAGGGGTAAACATATTGGCCAAGAAATGGTCTATAAAGGATGGATATGAGGTGCAAGAGAACAGAAATAGTCTCTGTATTACCTTATTTCGGCATTCTTTTTTTCAGAAACTTCCAGTTTGTTTGTGCAATTACTGATGGAGAGAGGTTAGACAGTTTGGGCTGCCGAATAGTGCTGCCCAGATTCCTGGCTTCTTGGATATACTTCTGTAGTGGGGTAGAAAATTAGCAAATATAAATAGAAGTGCAAGTGAGACTACTTTGCCAAGAGAAAAGGACAAACTTATCTCTATAACCCACCCCTCTGCAATGAGGAAGAAAGGATCAGATCCCCTTTCAGAAAAGGGCCCCTTTTCATATCCAGCATTACATTTGGGCTGAAGCACTTAAGGTACTCTTTCACTGGAGATCAAATCCCCATTTACATTGTCTATCTAGTATTAGAACACACATTGCTGAATAACACAAACACAATACAGACTGCCGAGGATATTTAGATGCATAGAGATTCGATTACTCCCTCCACCAACGAGAACTGTCTTGTTATTTTTTCATGTAAAATGAAAGTTTGAAACAATTACCCAGACCAAGCCTATTCAAATGGCAGACTGGTCTACATGGGGACTGCAAGAAAACTTTGCCTGGAGCTTGACAACATCCAAGATCTGTGC
>NW_009259111.1:891957-916498 GCF_000687185.1 Egretta garzetta | reverse complement strand
CATTCCTGCAGATCTCTTGTTTCTTACCCACCCTCACAGTCTTTCAGGAAGCAGCTACAAAATGCTGCTAGCAGCTCTCAGCTCTGAACCATCCTCAATTTTGAGCAAAATAATTTCCTGAACTCACTATACTTGAAAGAACTTTTCTGCTCCTGTTACTGCCATCAAGGAGTTGCCATTGTTTTCGCCTCAGAGATAAGAATAATTTGACAAATGTTTTGAGAGACAGGTGATCACAGATTGGTTGGGACACAGCTAACTGTGACTAAGTGATAAAGAGAAAGTCCTGTACAGGCACTGACAGAATACTCATGATTAGTACATACTTCAGATTAATAGGTAAATTCTCTAGCTTACAATGAAATAATGGCCAACAGAAAATTCAGTGAATAGACAGATTTATCAAACATTATATGATCTTTGCAAAGAGGGAAAGCCACACTTTCTCCATCAGCTTTGCACTAAAGAGCTATGATATATACATCTAACTATGCATCTTTATCCAGAACTATGATTACAGTCATATTGTGCATTGGACATACCAGATAACGCTCTGACACAGATTTTATAGAGGGCATGAAGGGCCAATCATGCTGGTCCCAGTCTAAACATAACTGCAACTGAAGCTCTGACACGGAAAAGTCCAGGTGCTGGTGGGACAAGTTGGTAGCAAAAAGCCAAGCAGATCATGTAAAGCGAAAGTGGTAAGCACATATGAAGTAATAAAAGCAAGCATGCAAAACAGAAAAGAGTGAAGACATAATACAATGCAAAGCTCCCAAGCATTCAACATAAAAATAAATTCTTAAGTAATGAAGCTGAAAGGAAAAAAGAGAAGATGGCATTCAGTTGTTGGATTGTTGTAAACTCTGCCCTCCACTGTGCACAAGTATTTGCAAGTTAAAAGCCGCTAAGTCTCAAGTCCACACAGATTTTTGTTGGCTGCCCCAAAGCTTCACTTTGTCTAAAACTCACAACACTGCACTTTGAAACCACTGCCTCCTGCTTAGCCTGATCCCCAGTGTTCATCTCAGAAAGGCTCCCTCCCCATTTTTTCAGACTGAATAGGAAAGTCTCTGGTTCACCTGGGAGAGGGGGTCAACGTCCAGCCAGTCTCACGTAATCAACAAGGTACAGCATAAAACCCTAAAACACCAGCACAGATTAACCTGGCAGTTGGTACCCTCACCCGAGTATGCATTTGTAACTTTATTCCTCAGAAATTATTTGCCTCATGTGACAAAATAGCTCCTATCGGATAATCAACGTGTGAAGAGTCAGTTAAAAAACAAAACAAACAAAAAACCCTAGACTAGAGGTAGATTTTTGCCTTTGTAATTACCTAATAGAAATGGCAGTTTACAAGTGCTAAACATCAGAATTACTAAAAGCAACAATGAGGTTACAAATCAACTATTCTTCACTTCTGTTACTTCGATGTAAAAAGTACTTCTGGGTTATCTGAGCATATTGAACATGTCAAAACCAGAAACTACTCGTAGCTTTTTTTATTATGCAGACATTCTTCTATTACATGGTTACGGATAACATAGATGACACTGTACTTCAATAAAATTTTAACAAACCAATGAGAAAATTCTGCAAGTGTGTACACTGGAAAGGCAGTTAAACTCATCACTACCGTAAAAGAATGAACTGGACAGACAAAGATATTTGATTTTGACAACACTATCCTAACAGACACAAGAGTACTTTAAAATTCCAAAAGACGCTTTTCTGAAGATATTTAACCAGGCAAGAGAATATTGTCTTCAATGAACAACATACATTTAAACAAAAGTAAAGCTCTGAGGTTATTAAACAAAAAAAAAATGAATTCTGGTATTTTAAACCATATTTTTCTTGGAATGACCCATAAATCAACACCTGGTGTAACAGTTTGAAGTCTGTATCATATGAACCAGAAGCTGTACTGTAATTAGTTCACATCACCCAGATCTTTCAAAATCCCTTCACCACAAAGAATAATTGTGTCAGCTGTAGAAGCACTGATGAGAGTTTTCAGTTCAGAAGGTGGGTAAGTCAGCATCAGACTGCGCTGTGTAAAAACAGGCAGACGTAAACCTGACAGTATGGGTGGGGTTCACATTCCCACCTTAGCATGAGGTTTCCTGTCAGTTTGGTGCCTTAAGACTCCTTTTATCATCTACAGAAGAAAAACAGGCAACTCCAAAAGGCAATGCTTCTGATTTTAGGATTAAATTAATCACTCTCTGGAGGTGGTTATCTTTCCTCCATCAAATATACAGAAGCAGCATAGGGTGACTAAGTTAATTAGAGACAGGAAATAGATGGCTAAAACTGTTACAATTAATTCCTCCCTTGCCCTCCCCCCCCCCTCCTTTTTTTTTTAAACTTTAAAGCATGTGATGACATATTCAGGGAACTCTCCTATATGTGGGATGAGATAATTTTGTCCTGAGAGAGGCTAAAAATGGCATAACTTTTAGAATAATCAAACTAAGTATTTCTAGTCTGCTAAGGACAGGGAACTTCATTTGTATTAAATACAAATAAGGGAGAGCAGAGACTGCCAAGTAACTGTCGAGACATTTCATAAAGGTTACAGAGTATTATTCAGGCAATTGGTGGCGGGGGGAAAATCAGATCTCTATAGTTGAACAGTTTTCACCTCTCTCTGATCATTGTCAAGACGCAGGTGCTCTGTGTGTTGCTTCTGTCTGTCCTTCCGCCTCCACTGTGCAGGAGCATTTCTCTTTGTCCACCTACAGACAGAGGAATATTATATAAGCAAATGTCAAGAGTTAGGCGAAAGGGAGCAGCAATGGGAGAAATAAGTTTCTATCTTGGTTGTATATTGAACACGTCAACATCAATTACATCAGACAAAGTGCAGCTGCAAATACACACAAAACCTCTGTAGAAGAATCCAACATTGGGTAACCAAAGGATTTCAGAAAATTAGATCACCTACACCTGCTTTGTATTCTTCCATTCTTTTACAATATTCAATTACAATCCACACCTTTTTCTTATTCCTTCAAAGTTTTTACAAGAAGATATCCTAAAATATTTGCTAGCTCTAAACTGAGATCCAATAAGGAGATCTACTTTTATATCAACAGTAATTACGAGTAACTCAAAGTACATGAACTATAACCTCAAACATAATAGGGCTTTATTAAGCCAACTGGCTTCTGGAAGTCCGGATTTAAAAAAGGAAAAAAAAAAAACCAAATAAGCAAACTGAAAAAAACCTCTTCACACACAACCCACCCACACCACCTGATTCAAATACTCAATTTGCTTTCTAGTATCTCTGCTTTAGTACCATTCTATAGAGCTCACCAAGATCCAGCACCTGTTGTCCTAGCTTACTCACTTGTTGCTTGCTGGTCCAGTGGATAAAACATCAGACTGAAGCTTAGGAAAAAATCCAAGCTCATATTTCCCTTGTCCAATTTTCATGTCCAGCAAGTGTGGGTGGACTGCAGTGTGATCTATTTTTGCTAGCCTTAATTCAATAGATTTCTCTGAAATAATAAGAAAGATAATTTTTTGAAGATTTCTTAATCAGACTTGTTTCTATAATCACACATCCTCAACTAAAAGCAGATCTCAAATATAAGTGAAGAGGTGGAAGCTTGTTACTGACCCCAACAGGTACACTAGTACTACAGTTTATTAAATATCAAAGAACTGACACCAAGTTTACCTTACACCCAAGTATTTTTCACACAGAGCATGCAGGAAAACAGCTGAGCTGAATTAAACTTTACATGAAAGTCACCTCACATCTCCACTTCCTACCTAACATTTTGTTCCCCACTTAAGCTTTACACCTCACCTTTTTTGGTCTTTTTTTTGGAGGTTTCAAAGCATTACTCATTACTTAACTTTAACCAAATGTCTACAACAAACAGCACTGACTAGTTGTATTTTCTTAAGTGTCAGGGAAGTGGCTTATTACTCTTACCAGCCTCATCAGTGGTCGTGCACTTTTGATACATAGATGTGCGCAGAGTTGGTGTCCTAACATTTAGCAGCCTAATTTTATCCACTCTAGAATCAAATACTCTCAAAACAGGGTCTTTATCATCATCATCATGGCACATAATCTTATTGTCAATAAAAGATGCAAACATTTGGGTCTCCAGGAATCTCGAGAGGAAAGGCAAGTAAGGTTCAGGCTGGTCCGACAAGAAAGATGCCTAACAGACAAGAAGAGATAAGAGTGTTTGGAAGTCTGCAGACAGAGATATATCTACCAAAAGCACCGATCTTTTCAGTCACGGATGTATTAGAATGCTTTGGTGCCACTTAAAGCCTAGTGTTATTACATACACCACAATTCTATCTCTGAAGCAGGCAGTCTATACGAAATCTTCAGTTTCATGACAATCACCTACTATATACCACAATAATCATTAAACTGCGATTTTAGCATTTCCTTAATTTTATAAAAATTTCAACAGAATCCCAGCAAACCGCAACAATGGTACCGCAGGTGTGGGTATTATGTAATTCTGGCTGGGTTCAAATTTTATGAAGTTGATGAGAATCTTTTCACACTATTTGATGGGAATCAGATTAACATTTTAACAGACAGTGCTGCAACTTAATCTTCACCCACGTGAACTACCCTGCTGACAAATATCTGATCTGCAGTAAAGAAGACAGTAGTAAAATTTGAAGAATTGGGTCTTCTGTTTCCCTAGAAAAGAGCTAGGGATACATTTGGTACACATGTACATAAGTGCTGTGTGGGGTCATGGCTTTAGCCATCAACATATTCAGCAATTCCTCTGGTTTAAAAAAAAAAAAAAAAAGAAAAGAAAAAAATCAATCCTTTTCACTAGTAAAATTTAACCTTAATGTACTTAATGTAGAGGTTAGCCATAAAGTGAGACTTTTAAGCTATTTTTCTACAGTATCCTTAAAAGAGTATCTTTACCTAAGCGCGTGTATGTATATATTTTCCCACATAATATACAAGATGTGACTTTTCGGGAGAACACTGAAATTTAAGGAAGAAATTACAATTTTGACAGTACTGTTTTCCATTTTATGGCCCAATAAATAAAGTCTCAGATTTGAATACTGTTTTACTTTTCACGTTAACATATCTTCTTATTACAACTTACTTTATCAAAGTTTTGCATCTGTTCCCTGTTTGTAAACCAAGATTCCTTGTCCTGACTGGGTTGAATGACAAATACTTCATAATCTGCAAACATTTGTGTAAAGCGGTTGGCAAAAACTTCACGGATTTGAATGTTCAGCTGGTAAATCTTGAATTCTTCTTCATCACACTGAATTTTAAGATCCTTTTTGCTACTGGTCTCCTCTCGCACCCCCAACTGAAAAATAAGGGAACAAAAAAAAAAATCCATATTGTTGCTTTGTCAGGTGTTCTGGGTATACAAGATCTTAATCTGCCATTCAGCTGCTACTCCTCAAGTCAACCTTCCAATTAAAAAAAAATAATTACAGTTTCAAGGACTGTAATAAAACAGCAACATCAAAAAAATCTAGAAAGAAACCTTTGTCTATAAAAGTTCCAATTTTAATAAACCATAACCTACTTTAGTACTAGTTGCACTGTGTTGTGGTTTAACCCGGCTGGCAACTCAGCACCACGCAGCCGCTTGCTCACTCCCCCCCCCCTCAGTGGGATGGGGGAGAGAATTGGAAAGAAAATAAAAGGTTAGAGCCGAGGGCTGAGATAAAGACAGTTTAATAAGAGAAAATAATAATAATAGTAATAATGAGAATGATAACAGAATATACAGAATATACAAAACAAGTGATGCACAATGCAATTGCTCACCACCCACTGACCGATGCCCAGCCCGTCCCGAGCCGCAATCAGTCCCCGAGCCGCGAGCAGTCTCCCCACAACCGACCGACCGACTAACCCCCCCTGAGCATGACGTTATATGGTATGGAATAGCTCTTTGATCAGTTTGGGTTAGCTGTGCTAGCTGTGCTGTACTCCCAGCTTGTTATGCATCTGGACGAGCAGGAAAAGCTCAAAAAGTCCTTGAGTAGTCTGAGCACTACTTGACAACAGCTGAAAACATCAGTGTGTTATCAACATTCTTCTGGTACTAAATCCAAAACACAGCACTGTGCTAGCTACTATGAAGAAAATTAACTCTATCCCAGCCGAAACCAGGACACACTGGATGCACATTACATCAAAAAAGGATAGATAACAACCATACATATACCCACATATGCCATATACTTGATTTACTTTCTTTTACCACTTAATCACCTGCATAGGCTTTTTAAGGTTTTTACTAGCCTGCATATTAGGCAGATACATATTTCTGTCTGATGTAACACAAGTCCAGGTTTAGTACTGTTACAGTTCAATACATACCAGCTTTCAAATGAAGACAGAAACGCACAATTAAAAAGAAGCTGTGCATGTCTAGTAGCACCTTCCTTTAACCTAAGTCCTTAACGTAATGCACAATTGATCACTATACAGCCCAGAGTAATCTTTAATGAAATAAAAAGCATTTTTAGTTAACACGGGGGCTAAGATTTATGAAAACAGCAATATGAGATTCAGATATTCAATTCATATTAGTTTTGATAGGAATTGACTATCTAGGAAAAAAAAATCCAAGCCACAAGCATTCATGAGCTATTTTGAATACACATGTGCTACCCCTGCCTTTGTTAATTATTATGAGGCCCTGCCACACATAATTAGACATAATATCTAGTGCTTACAACATCTGCACAATGATGCAGTTGCTGCAGTTGTCCCATGCTTCTTAAAGCACCTCAGTTACAGCAGTCCAAGGCCAGCCATAAATAGCATCCTACAGCCATGCTCTCTAGCAGAGAGAGCTCTGATACTCAGCCATTTCTTCTAACTGCATCCCATAAGTAGCACTGGGCATCTATAAATTCTCAATTAATTGGGTATTTGGTATTAAGCAGATTTTTTAAATTATTTAAGTATTTGAGGAAATTTTGACAGTTATAACCTACACACTTCTATCATCACAAAAAAGGATAGTAAAATGGGACTTAAACTACTATGGAAGAGAGCACAGAGTAGATAAGACCTAAACATGCAAAAGCTTGTACGAAATTTAGTAAGACCTGTGCTTCTCCCATCACTTCCCAATCTATTCAGCAAAAGAACAAACGTTTCTTACCAATTTTCCCCTGGATGAAAAGAAAACAATGCAAAAGAAAAACCTGAGAAGAGGAACACAGTTGATTTGAGCATCTAATCCCACCTGGTAACCAAATGCGGCTTCTCTTAACACCCTCCAGGTCCCTCCCCACAAAGTGGCTTTCCTCCCCAACCTATTGCAGGTCGCACAATTTCTGTCTCTGTTTGGTCCCACCTGTAGCCCAAGTTACAGTCACACGGGTAGAAATCACTCTGCAACGAAGAACTGGTCAAGATAATTTAAACATGCAAGAAATAAAAACTTTGCTGAGAAAATCTTCATTCCATTCCACAAAGGCTCAAAAAACCCACAGTAGTCTTTCAGGTAATACCTTTTCTTCAAAAAGGACAACAGCTTTTTTTTGCCAATTCTGATTGCTCAGAAAAATCCAACCAGGGTCATCACAAGCTATGTACATTCACTTGCTGGGAATGAGACACTAATGCACTTTACAAGATCAACCAGAAAAAAGCATCACAGTAGCAAGCATATGATATACCAGCAAAATTATACGTATTCTACATACAATGAAAAAGAAAGGTACCTACAGAAATCAAGATCGGATTTCAACTTCAAGGTTATCTGGATGTCAGTTTTAGCCATGTCAATCAAAGTGGTGTAAATTTAGAATACATCTTAAAACCAAGAATAAACAAGGCATGGTGTATTTTTAAACACATTACCTTGGCAAAGAAGCACTTGGGGGATAGCCAACAGTTTTCATTAGACGTTGTGGGGTTAAATCCCACCCCCCCCTCTCCCCCAGGCTTGCCCTTGTCTCTACAGATGTTCACAAGTTTTGTGAACATATTAGCATAAAGTTCTTTCTAGTGAAGACAGACAAACAGAGTCTTTGGACCATGAGTTCAGACCACCTGCTACTGCAGGTCAAGAGAGAGTGCAGATAACTTCATAGCTTACCTTTTCTAGACTCACACCTGTTCTTTTAACAAGCGCTTGGAGTCTTGCAATAGTCTCGTTTTCCTTTAGCAGCTCATAGGAATTCAAAGGCGATCCTGCTATGTTCCCATTTCTTTTATCAGAAACCAGGTCACATGCTCTGAGGCTCTTCATCTTGGAGGCACTTTCACTGCAGTGAAGGTTTCCCTCAGGTGGAATTCCAAAAGCCATTAGTATCTCCGAAATTTCCTGAATGAACTCAAGTTTATTTGGGAACTGGGGTAAGTCTTCTGGCAGCTCGATGAAATGGTTGTCTACATCCACAAAGCACAGGTTAGCCTGGGATTTAATTTAGAACAGGATACCATTACAATATCACTAAGCACAAGGGTCACATTTTATTCACCTTTAGGGTTTCCTCATATTAAAACATCCAAATACATTTGCATGTTTGGTGATTTTGTAAGACAGACTTGCCCTGACCACAACTTAACTGGTTGGTTGGCTTTGAAGAAAGCAGCACAAGGCCTACATTTCCAGGTCTTTCAAGAAGGTAACTAAGAAAGAAGATTCTAAAGTTGTTTACTAGGTACAAAAGAGATTGACGCATATATTAGGTACAGATGTGCGATTCTTTTCATACACATACCAGCTACATTTTAACCACACAATATTTGCAACACTATTTTACACACATGCATACGTAAGCAGGTGACTGCCTATTGCTCCTCTAAAAGATTTGGCGAATTCCATTCTAAAAGGTATACTGATATTGCAGAAGCTGCAATAAAGTTATCTTCTGTTTTTGTAAGCAACTTCAGAACTAAGGTAATTCCTTGAAAGAGTTTAGAAGTTTGTTTTCAAGGGGAAAAATGAATTTAACTAGTTTCAATTCTGTTTTTCTGTTCCAAACGCTCTCATTTACTATCGAAAGAGACAAGAAAGAAAAAAAAAAAAAAAAGAAAGAAAAACCACCTACGTGGCTTCCACAGCAACATCAAAAGAGGCTACACATCTTTCAAGGATTTACCTCACCCTACCTTTGGTGAGGGGGGGTTTCCCCTTTTGGCTTCTGCGTTGCAAAATCTGTAACAAATGGTTTCCTAACATTACATAATTACATACTTCACAGCAAGAACCCCATTCATGTGTGAAATCTGCTTAGAAAGTTTAGTAAAAAGAAACGTTGCTTTCCTGTAGAAGCATTTAGGGTTTTTTTCCACTGCAGAATTAACATGGACTGTCACTTAGCCTTCCCTATAAAAAAATCCCTTCACCCAGATTATGGGGTACTTCCAACCTAGCTGCATCACATTATTCTAAGAGACACATCTGAACTCAGGTTTCACTATAGCAATGCAGCAAAAATACACATCAAGTCATGAGAGAGCTAACAGACCTCCAGTTATTTCTTAGGATTCAGTAAGTGCAGGATGGAAGCACTCTCACAATTTAGTAGGAAAGAAAGAATTGGAAGAGATTAACCTCACACTGTATGAGTGATGGATGATCCCAGAAACCAGAGCAATGCACACAAGCAGTGAAGCGTGAGTAAGGACAAAGTTCTGGTAGGATTTTGCAGTGGGACTGATCATAGGTAGACTAGGATAAGCTGGTGCCTCATGAGACCCCTTCATTTATGTAAACTGGTGTGAAAACATACATTTAATACTTGTGACAGATTTAGCTCTCTTGGTGTTTCTGCAGAACAGAGTTAGGATGTCGATTCTCCTTAAAACATGAATTATCTGTTGACCTTGATTTCTTGAAATTCAACATTAAAATTTAAAAAACATTGTAATTCTTAAAGCAGAGCTCCACTGGACATATTACACTAGATTTGCACAGAACTTTGCACGAAAAAGCCCAGCTTATGCTCTGCTACAATATTACCCAGAGTTACAAAGGTAAGTAGAAGAATTCCAATTCTATATTTCCTGACGTTTTAGCATTTAATACTGGTATTTACCTCTTATGCTCAAAGGAATGCATATAAAACAGTTTAGTAAATCTTGTATAGAGCCTTTACTGTAAATTGAATCACAAATTGAATTAGGAAGAATCAAAGGTCAATAAATAGAACTAAGACCTTGACTCTGAAAAAGTTTTTATTTTTTAAATAGGGCAGGTGTCATTGTTTAGATTTCCCCAGTTTCAACATTGCTCAAACACAGCAAGCATTGCGTGCACCCACCTAGCAAGGCAGCTCCAGTGGGTAGGCTGGGGATGCATGCAGAGCACATCTGCTTCTTGTTCAAAGAAATGTTCAGCACAAGGGGACAGTATGCACACGAAAATGCTCATGTTTCAAGTAAGCACGTGAATTTAGGAACTCCAAGCCCCCCCACTACACCCATGCTTCTGTGATGATTAGAAGTCAAGTCAGCTAATATTTATCAGGAACACTGTGAGCACTTCAAGACATGAGAGAAATAAAGCCTTGAACCTAGGCACAATGCCTGCAAGTTGGTGTTGAGGGAATAACAAAAAACATTTAATTTGTCACAAGCTGTCTGAGAAATGTCAAGATATACTCATTACGAAACTCTTCAAGCAGTTTAATTGCATTTCTTCCATATAAACTCCCTTTAATTGATGCCATTAAGCTTCCCTTCTTTTTTGGATTATCTTACCTGAGCACAGATTCTGCAGAAAACATCACTATTGGTTAAGCTTAGCTGTACCTAAAAGTCCTTGGCCAAAAAGTAACGAAACTTTAACCTTACCCATGTAGAGATTCTAGTCTTCACACTGAAAATAAACACCCTGCCAATGAAGAAGCAGCTAAATTTAATGCTTGCTAAAATTGCTTATAAATATCTAGGCTCATCTAGCTAATTCTTCCAACAGTTAAATATCCCTTCCAGAGAATTTCTCTTTAAGAGCAATGCACATAGTTTAAACACTCTAAGCCACTAATGATGATAGCTTATCATGCAACTTACTATTACATTTCTCAGAATTTTCCCTGTATAGAAACATTAAAAAATTGTTAGTGTGCAGCAATACTGTAAACAGTGTAAGAAGTATTTTGGGGAACACTCTACACTTATTCAATTGGTGGGTTAATAACCCGTAAGTTAGAGGACTACCTAGAGCAGCATAAGCAAAGGAGATTCAGTACGTGGCTTTAACCTCTCTTAACTTAGGCACACTGAGGTCATCCTCAAGAACTGCACAAGCACTTCTGAAAAGGCCACGTTCCTCAGGGAACAGAAATGGC
The DNA here is from genome assembly GCF_000687185.1 of Egretta garzetta. Taxonomy (NCBI): domain Eukaryota; kingdom Metazoa; phylum Chordata; class Aves; order Pelecaniformes; family Ardeidae; genus Egretta; species Egretta garzetta. The sequence continues at coordinate 905,191 of NW_009259111.1, read as the reverse complement.
AAAGATACCTCACTTCACAAGCCCGTCAAGAGGTACCAAACCAACATTTTTCTGCAAAAAATTAAGTCCCAAGTAAATAAACCTCTAGTACCAGACACCAAAACAGCAAGTCTCACAATGCCACTACACTACAGATCCAACAGAAAGGAATACCAGTACGGATAGAGGGGTTCTCACCTTCAATTTATTTTAAAAAGCGAGAGAAATGAAATGGCACTTACTTTTTATGAAATCACAGCCATCCAAAGCATTTTGCATGCTAGGAACTGGGCAAGCACACGAAGTAGAAAAATAAGGGAGTTCTTTGATCACATAGTTTTAGTTATTTTGGTTTTGGAGGCAGCAGAGTTGAGTGAGCTGTGAATAGCTGACAACTCTGTATGTAAGCCTCTATGGATACACTGATCATCATTTTACACATACAAACTTAAAATGATACAAAGAAAAGATAGTTAGCAACATGTATAAGTAGAGATAGAATTGAAAGACCATCCCTAAGTTTGTCACTTAGTATTTCAGGTCTCTAGAACAAACAAATATTCTTTTATTTGTTGCTGAGGTATTGGTTTTCTGACCAAAAGAAAACCTCAAATAGTTACATGCCACTTTAATAGCAGTTTGTTACAAGAGAGGACACATCATCACACAATAAAATTATTCTCCTGAGACGCTACACTAAGGAAAAAGATTGTCACATCCTAATTTAAAAATCTGTCTTTCCCATAAACTTTTATCATCACAAATAACAGGCTGTCTAGGTGAAAGTCTTATAAACCTTAGAAACATGGAAGCAAGCAAGTCAATCTTTGTGTAGCTGATGCCAAAGCCTGGTCCCCTGAGGTCAACGGCACAACTTTCCATTGGCTCCGTGGGGTATGGACTACACCCATCAATTCCAAAGCCAGAGGACAATTGCAATTCTTTAGTTTGACCTCAAGTACAATAAGGGCCAAACCCACACACATATCCAGCAATCCCTGCATCAAGCCCATATCCTTCCTTTCAGCTCTGTTCAAAAATACAGAAGGAAATGATCTAGGTCCTGCCAAAAGGATGTCTAAGGAGGAACTAATATTCACTAATAATGGAGTAAGTTCCCCACCCTATTGATAACCTAAAGAGAAAATATGCTTTATTTTAAACATTAATACATAATTACATGGTATGCAAATAGATGCCTACAACAATATTGAACAGTCAGTTCTGACAACACAATCACTGCTACTTGAACTCGCTATGCAGCACAGGTGCTCAAACTATATGTTACATACAGGTTTTCACATCCCCTTCTAGACAGTCAGATTGAAACATGGTTCTGAGTTAAGGATTCTGCTTGAGTACAGCATTGAAAAATTAAAAAAACCTCATCTACAGTATTTCTACAGCATGTATCACGTTTGTGCATTAGGCCCCAACCTTGCCAATAACCACACACTGAACACACAGAAAACATGGATATGCCAATTTATACACACACAGCTGGCCTGTGGAAAACGTGCTTACGGTGGTCCTAGACTCTAAAGGATGCTCCTGTGCCATTCCTACAAGTGATCTGTGACATTCTGTATTTATTCTCAGCACTACTGTCCTTCATGCAAACCCAGAATTTGTGACTGAGAACACCTTACAGCTGCAACTTTCAGAAACATGAATTTAACTCCTCAAGTGGCTGTTTAAACACTGAAGTACAAGAAAACATAGAACTGAAGTCTGTCAACAAATTTGCAGTATTATCAAGGATCTATCACACCAGCAGATAGCCTAATACATACAAAGCAGTGATTATCTTTCAAAACAATTATCTTGGTCAGTCCGCTCTAAGTGTGTTGGCATCAAGAGGAAAAAAGGCTTTTCAAGAGATCTTTCTTATCTTCTAAAACAACATACAAAAATAAACTCCCACAGAATTTGTTACAATGTAGCATTGAATAACATCTTTTTAATGGTTGAAATAAAAATACCGAGAATATATATCTGTCTTGTAAAAGCTGAGAACTGGATTTTAGCTTTTAAAGATATTTCAACTTTTCTAAAAGAAAAAGCTATTGCCCTAGACCCTTGGGATCACTCCATTAAAAACAAGCTTTTTTAATTAGATAGTACTTTTGTTTGATTTAACCAGTGCTGGAAGACTCAGCATTGTTTATTTTCACTCAAAATAATTTATATTTCCACCAGTGTCCTGCATTACTGAGTGGTGAGATGCAGATCCAAATCCAGTAGCATGAAATGGCCCAGATTAACTTGCTTGTTAAAAATATCACTATAGCACTGCAAATGTTTCTTTAAAAGGAAATTCAAAGACACATCAAAAGAACAATCTTACTTTAGTACTTGCCAGCTTTATGATCTGCAAGAAAGCTAGTTTAACCACTTTTTTTGATCAATTTTACCGATAAACAAACCACGCTTTTGCCAGCAACATCTGAAACAGCTACATATTCTTCCCTTCCCCTTTGATTTCCGCAGCACCGTTTCTGCCATGCTCCCTTTTTCTGGTTTCCTTACCAGCCTCTGCTGCAGCTATCAGCGAAACCACAAGGACGCTCATGCACACAGGAAGAGCCCTCAGCAAAGCGGCAACACATACAAGAACAAGGTTAACTTTAGGTGCACTGTGTCACTGACATGTACAAGAAACTCAACCTTACAGTAAGCCTGAAGTCTTTTCTACGATTTTTCTGGGCCACAGAGAGTCAGGTCTTCAAGACACTGGTGAACTTCAGTGAATTCTCCATCATGCACTGTTTTCTGATGTACCCAAGGGATAGTCCAAACTTGAATTTTGTACTAACACAGTTATTTTGCTGAAGATTTTAATCATTATCTGACAAAGCATCAAATTCTAGGATGCAGCTAGGTTTCCATGCTCCCATGGTAAAGCATTCCCTTAAAACACCAGATGTGACCAAAATACTGCCACCATAAGCAAACCAAAGTAAGCCTTATGGCATATGTCTGCAAGACTTAAACCAAACCTGACCGAGTTAGGACAGATAGATTTTCACGTGTATTATCCTAGAACACTTTGAGCAAGACAAATTAGTCATTTTAAAACTTCATTATGAAATCACAATCAAGAAGTCTACAGGGACACGGAGATATCCATGTTATGCTAGATAGCAATATTGTGCTCTTCCACAATACCCTTCAACTGAGAAGCATTAACTAGATTTTCTGTCAAAGCTCACTTTTGCCCCTTGTCTAAATTGGATATTGCTTTCTTTAACAGCAGCTGTCTCATGCATCCCTGTAAATAGATAAGGAACAGGGATGCAGTTTATACAGTTTCAAGACAAAGAGGGGAAAAAAAAAAACCCCACCCATGCTGCTTTTTTTTTTTTTTTGCAGAACTCAGAGCATAGAACAGCTCTTTATATACCCTGTGCGGTAAGTGAGGGAAACTCTGATACTTACTATATCTATATCTAGGGGCAGGACTCGGAAATGAAGTTCCTCATATAACCCTGATGATTTCATAAAGGATCATATACATTCCAAACTTGAGAGATAAGCAGTGTTACTGATGATAAATTCACCTCTATTGAAGTACAAATAATAAAATCCAAATGCCCTTTTCTACTGTTCTATACCACCATGTTTTATGCACATCCCTTGTCAGTTTCTGTGTCAGGAATTAAGTGTAGAGCTGCTTTGGCTCCTTAAGAGAAGGGTATCTGAAAGCCTAATCATAAAGCAAAGTAGTTTTGAGATGAACCTGTAATCTGCAGTTCTGAATACATTAAAGACAACTGATTAAATTATTAATACCAGAAATACTGATACGGACCAATAATTCCACTTAGTGAGAGCAGCATGCACTGTGAATTCTGCTTTACATTTGAAAATGGTACATTTACTTCTTGTTGCAATAGCAGGGGGGTTTTTTGTTTGCTTGGTTTTTGGTGTTTTGTTTTGAAAGTAAACCCTCTAGAATGAAATCTCAACAATAGTGAGCTCCTGTTCTTCCCAGTCTACTTTGCCTCTCGGATAAGCAAATCTGTTGGTATAGGATAACAATTTAGTCATCTTTGAAGTCTCCAGCACATGTTCAAGTCCATTTCTATGCCACAGCTACATTCCCAGCCTGCAGTACTAAGGACTTCAAGAGTTCACAAGAAACTTTACTCAGCAATGACTACCAAGGGGATTTCTCAGACTAAGTCATACTCATCGTGTACAAAGCTTTTAAGAGCTCACTCATTGAATAAGAAAGAGAAAAGCTGAAGCTTCAGAAGGATAAGTTTAAGTCCTGCAGCAAATTCCATCACATGAGCTCATTGCTGCTGATACCTCAATCCCATGTGTCCTCCCCTCCCTGCCCTCCCAGACAATTCTGATCTCTGTAAGATACTATCAAAAATCTACTCCTCCACCTTCATAAAAGGCTATCTCCAAAACAAAATGTAAATTGAGGTGCCAGATTTTTTTAATACTACTTTTATTTCTAACATCTAAAAAATAGATCAACTACCTGACTTTAAAACTCCAAGGTAAGCTGATAAAGCTCTTCAAAACCATTTACCTTTTAAATAATTGAAATATCTATTCAAAATTAAAATATGATTTAGTTCAAGTGTTACAGTGATATTAAAATGAGGAAATTCTTTACAAAAGGAGGACAGCCTTTTAGAAGCTTGTTATAATACTGAAAACCTCCATGGTGCATAAACACGCATTTTACCTCACCAGCTATCCTCTCTAAAAAGTATACCAACGATATTAATTAGGCCTGTCAGTACAACCAAGAATTTTGTAAAAATGTAGTAAACCAAAGCAATAGACTGTTTTCATGGCAAGAACATATTATTACTCCATGCAAAAAAAAAAAAAAAAAAAAAGAGGGAGAAAAGAAAGAAATCAAGATATTAAATACTTTAGTTTTCATAGAAAAAATAACACCATTTGAAGAGAAATTTTCCTTCGAACTTGCCAGGAAAAACAAATGAAAACTATCAACATATGGATTTGAGAAAAAGAGCAATGTTGGCATGGTGACCAGACTGGAGGTTCACAAAAATATCTTGTCTTTAATTTCATGCAGCTTTTTTAAGAAGTTTTTTTTTCTGTCAAGCTATGTTGCAGCGCTGCCTGCTAATGAAAATAAAACATACCACCCCAAACCCCTCTGCCTGTCACACTTCTGCTTTCCCAGGAATGTAGATGATAATAGAAGAAAACAGACAACCAGAGAAAATGTCAGAGATTAGAGAAGCCTACCAGCCTACCAGTAAGTAGGGTATTTCCCATGGTTTACCCAGTCTCTCGCCTGCAAAAGTTACACCTACAAGTAGGCAGACTCTAGCAAGGGGGCAGAGCTGTGTTGTTCCACAGCCAATAACTCTGCAAGCACTTGCTTCCCACAGGGCTACCTAATAGGGGTGTCCAGCTTCTTGACAACAGCCAGCCAGACCATAACACTCAGCGTTTTCTATGTAAGAAGAGCAAATAAACCATTCAATGGCATTTGATGAGAGAAGACATTCAGATGACTGATGGAACTGCCTCAGGAGCCAGCCAGGCGCCAGCCACCTACCATACCTTCCCACAGGTGGTTATGGGCTCCTGTGGACATTTCCTTTGCTACCTTAGGTAGTGCTCAACCACTCTTGGTCCCCTGATCCTCACAACCAGCTCTTAAACTCTCTCTTGGCATGTCCCTAAAAGGAGTATTTGTGAAGTGAGCAGTGGGATACAGTAAATAAAACAACCTTTAAGCAGTTTGAACGTAGTCCCAGCCCCATGTACGAGTTCCAGGACCTTTACACACCATTTGCTTCTACTTTATACAGTGGCTGGTGTTAAATGAACCTCACTATAAGGGAGGACTTCCTGAGCACTACCCCAGTTAGCACCAGTTTGCTCAAGCAGATGCTGACATTTTGCTGCAGACTGAAGTATGTATTCTAGAAGAAAATTTGAAACAGTTTTGGTGCAGACACCTGACAGGCTTGGTCCACGTAAGCCAACCCCAATTCAGAAATGAGGGCAGGGAAACCCAGCCTAGTGCCACGCAGCCAGGAGCCAGCCCCAAGCACAGTGCTGAAGCCAGCCATGCTTTGCTCACTCAGCACCAGGCGGAAGCAACTGTACGGCCACTTGGCCACAGTTGTGAATTCACACTGCACTTTCTTGCATTTCCTAGCATTACAGGGCCAAGTGTTGCAGCACAAAAATGTTCTTTCTGTAACCCCACTGCATCAATACCTGTAAAATTACAGTTTAATTTTATCAGAGCATGCAATTTCTAAAACAGGGGAATTATTTATCTATTTCACCAGATTCTCTCCAGCATCTCCACAAAATAAAGCAAGAGCTATCCCAAACCAGAACCAGCAAGAACTTCACAATGGCTGTTACAGTTAGCACTACTGGTTTGGCTCATTTCTTACTTCCCTTATAGTCACATATGATATTTAACCAATCAAGATGAGCTCCTCTCACCTCTTGAGGAAGTTCCAGCTTAGACCTGTCATCCAGCCCATTAGAGTGCAAGCCCATGAGGTAAGGGACAGGAGCATCTAGAAAATGAAGGAGGGATGCTGGAAGGATAGGAACATACACATGCTGCCACTGAAATGGAAACATTAGTGCTGTGATGGTCTCAGCCACAGTCATCAGTCTCTGATAATCTGAAAAAGATCAAGAAAAAAATATTTCTTTCACAAACATTTTTTAGTAAATGAACCTAAGTTAAAGAAATGAAAGCTTGCTTTAAAACAAACCACAAAACCCAGTACTAGCTGAGCGGCATCTTAATGAAAGCCCAGTCTCGTACACCCAAGCACATTTTGCTGAAACAACAAAGAGCTCAACGCAAAGTAGGTCATGCTGCAAGTCATATGGAAATGAGCAAATTGAGCCTTAGCATCCATTAAGTCACCCTCTGCTACCTATACCAGGGTTACCAGGAACACCAGTTTGAGCATGGAAGCAGCATTGTAATCGGCTAATAAACACATCGGAAACAATTTCTCTTCTCTGTGCTTGTGGTTTTCTATGGAAGCCTTGGATGAAACCCAAGGCATCTGGTATCTCTCAGATAAACATTTTTTTAGAAGTGTTTAAATGCCTATAAAGCATGCTGTATAGTAGCCAACCCAACAGTGTGACTGAAATAACTGTAGAAAATAAAAAGGCTCACCTTTGTTTATCCTTTGCAATGTATGACCCAAGCCTCAGTTCAATGTAAAAACAACTCACCTCCTCCTAGAACTCAATAGCAGTGCTAAACACACCTGCGCAACACGCATACCTAAAGTTCTTTTTATTCAGCAGCTGGTGTCTAAGGCAGTTAACACTGAAGTACGCTGGGCCAAAACCTCACCTTCCTCTTTTATACTAGAAAATCATCTTTAATGGTTTTTGTTATCTATGCACCACAAAGGAGGAGACAACACCAGATCAGCTCGGAGCGTGTGGTCTCTTACAACTGCTGAAACATTCAGAATACCTTCAAGTTGCCAGGCTGGAAAGAATATAAAACAAGCTCACAAGACTAAGATAAATCCCACCTTTGGTCAAGCTACAAACAACACTGCAACAATATCCAATTCCAGGCAGGAAAGGGATGGGGGGGAGGGGAATAGGAGGAAGGAAAAAAAAAAACCAGTATCCTTCATATGTGTGTCGGGATGTGGGGTATGTGTGTCTTCAAACATGTTCATAAAACTACAAACACTATGAAATTGGAAAAGACGCTTGAATGCACAGGTTCAGGTGTTGAGGTTTCTGAAGCTGTTTCAGCTGTTGCAAAATGCAAAAGAAAACTGCAAAAAGAATATTTGTTCTAAACAAATGCTCTGGAGAAAATTTTACTGTGCACTTTCTAAGGTTATGACTTTCATTCTGTTCTTTAGCCATCCTCCACTCAGACTTCAGATAGTGGAAGACAGAGGGCCAAGAAATTCAGTTCCTGGCATTCATGACTAATTTTTTTTGAAGTCAAAGTTGCAGAGTTTAGGGTCTGCAAAAAGTCCCACAACCCAAGAGAAACTCAGCACAAGTTTTGCTAACATCAGTCTTAATTCTGCAGTCTAGGCTTTTCATTTTTCTTTTCAGATCAAGCTCTGCTGGTGGAAAAGGTTACTGCACAGAGCTGCTTGTCGCTGCCTCACAGTAGATCTACTGTGACTGAAGAGGCCTTCAGTCAAAACAAGCGAGAATAGCTTAAACAGTTTAAAGCTTTTTGCCAAATCTTACTTGGACTGAAACACATTAGGGAACAATCAACGAACACCACCAGCAGCACTCCCCTATTCTGCCTGGACACCAGTTTCTGCCTACGCATTTACTTACTGGTTTGCAGCTTTAATCACAGCCTGACTGCAAAGAAGTGATGAATTAATGATAAGCTTTGGGAAGAAGAAGAATTTATTCCATACCCTATTTTCTTCAGCTTTAAAAGGAACATTAAATGTAGCCATAGACATACAAACATTCCAGCTGGTTCCTATTCAGCCTGTTTATTTGAAAGAAAAAGTCTCAGAATAGAAACAGTGTTTTCCCCCTGTCTAATCCTGCTAGCTAATTTAAATACAACTTCTCTCTCTGTCATTAAGCTAACTTTAAGATTAGCCTTTGAAATTAATTACAATGCAACATCAATAATTCAGAATTTCTAACCACTCAGCAGCTACCTCCTGAGTTATCTGCAAATGCAGCTCTGATCCTGGATATCCACACAGCTTAAGCCATTCCCAACTGTTTGGCCTGCATGGTCACAGCCTGCAAGGAACAATGACTCCATTCTGCAGGCTTTACGCACATCAGGAGCTGTTGGCAAAAGGCAAGGACAAAGGCAAGAAGCCTACAAACATAAACCAAAATAACTTAAATGTTTTCTTAAGTTCTTAAGAGAGGGAATAGAGTTTTTCTGTTTTTTAAAAAGAAGAAAGCAGCACACTTCTAGTACCAAAGCATTACAAAAGATTTAAAAAATAGTAACAACAAAAAATTTAAAAGAAGGAAGAAGCACTTCAGTAGTGGTCTTGCTGTTGTTTTTGAAACTAGAATATGCTTATTCTGGTGCAAATGACACAGAGTCTTTCGGCCTTGTATTGTACAAGAGCACCGGTAGGGAAAAAATGACATGCCACTAGCATGCGATTAGTTTGGAAAGTACTTAACTGATCACTGCGCAGGGAAAAGAAAATCTGCTACTTTTTCACATGGTCACTTAAGAATACAGAAAAAGAATGGTTTTTTCTTCTAATCAATTACTGTAGGTAAAATACGTTACCCCTTAAAGCACATATGAGAAGTCATTTACACTAGTATTTATCTATTTCCAGTATATCTAGACATTTTTGTTGATCTGTAAAAACCAAGTAAATCCAGGAAACAGAAAAAGTGAGGGGTCTTGTGTCTGGAAAAAGAGGAGCAGGATGGAAAGAAGGTGGGAGCTGTAAGAACAGTGATTCCACATCTCCATTCTCACATTCTACTGGACAGAAGTCAATAAAGAGCCCACAGAAATTATCTGACTGGGCCAAATTTAAAACTGTTACATGATCACTTTCTGGAACATCTTTTTCCTTCTAGTCTTTCTACTTCATGGATCACAATGAAATAAGTTTGTATTTGTCAAGTAATTTCCATTCCACATGCAACTCCCATATTGCTGCTTTATAGCAGAGTTGCCCCTACAGTGGAGGACCATTCCTACAGATGAGTTTGGAGATCTTCAGAAAATATATGGCTAAACCAGGAAGATAGGCTACTTGCCAGGATTAAGCTTCTCTTTAACCTGAAGGAGAGCAGAAAGGGAAAAACTTATATACACAGTGCCTACAGACAGGTAGCGTGCAATGCCGTTAAGCCACTGGAATAAAGCATTGCCTGGAGAGTTCCCTTTAGGCATGCCTGTTCATAGCAGAAAGAAACATTTTCAACAATTTCTTCTGAGCACAGGTATTCACTATGTCCAACTCCTTACAGAAAGCATACATTTCTTTAATTGGGCCTTTTACTTCAAAAAATGGGTAACTGCAGTAAGAGAGAACCGTGGTTAGTAGAAGCAGTGGGTCCAAGTACTTCCTATTCATGTTCACTCATCTGACAGGCTGATTAAAGATGCCTGCACCAAGCAGCAAGTTTCCTAAATCACTGGAGGCATAAGGAGAAAGTGTCCTACGTAAGAGATTAGAGTAGGGCAACACAGGACTAATACAGCAAAGAAATAAAACTGATCTCCAGAGTGAACATAATTTTAAGCAAGTGAAAGAAAGATGGGGCAAAGTGATTCAAAAGCAAAACAGAAAAAAACCCCACCCTTATTTGTACTTAAAAATGGCAGCAAACAGCAAATACCCAGAAAATAAAAACTGTTCAAGATAGTCTGTGGCAGTGGTGTATTATATCTCTCCTTTTATTGTTTTTAGCTGTTTAGAAAATCTTCTCCAAGCAGATTTCACAGCTGTCTTAACTCAGCACACACTTTTCAGAAGAGCTGTAGGTGCTCTACAGAGATAAGGAATAAATCTATTTCACAGATACAAGAGCAACATAAATTACTGCTGAAGGCCTCCTTCAGCACCACTGCCTCTTTGCCAGCATTCCTCAGCACTGGGAGCAGCTTCAGGTTCTTCACTGCCTCATAGGCACCTGCATTCCTCTAACACTTTCCCAAATGAGAGACAACACTTTTAAGAGGACAATCAAATCAAGGAATTCATTCCCTGCATTTGGCTTATACTGATCCTAAACATACAGGCTGTGCCAACATAGTGGGGAAAAAAGAACTTCCAGAAGCATAAAGTCAGAAACATGTCAAAGGAATCTTAAAGAAAAACACATCCACTGCCAAGTGATGTTACTCCTATATCAAGAACTGACTGCAGCTTAAGATGCTAAATAATTTGTTTCAAAAAGGATTGCATCTGTCAAAGTCCTCCAAGGGTTTTCTTTTTTTTAAAAAAAAAAAAAAACCAAAAAAAAACACACACACACACAAAAACCCCAAAATAAAAACCACAAGTAAATCTTACAAGCAAACCCTCTGAACCTGACATATACTGTTCTAAATCTGAACTACCCAATGGGTATTACAATCTCATCCGACCTAGGAGAACAAGGAATGATCCCAACCACATCAACTGTCACAGGTTTGACCACCAAGAGATTTAACAAGGACATTAAAAAAAAATTAAGATATATATTCTGAAGGACAATTGTACTTCACACTACTGCACGTGCAAGAACGTGAGCAAGCCCTTACAAACATTCACGCAATTTCTGACTCCACTTAGAACTGAGTGCACCATCACCTGTATCTACTTCCCTGCTTTACAAACAGCAAAAATGGATGTTAGTCAACCATACTGAAGAAAGAGCAGAATGTACTAGGAACATATTCCAGTTTAAAACAAAACAAAACCAACAAACAAAAAACCCCAAAAACCTAAACAAACCAAAACAAAGCAAAAGAATGAAACTGGTAAGTAAAGGTATAGACAAACAGAACCTCAGTCAGAAGTTCCATTTTCCTACTGATATCATCCTTTTAAGCGAAACAAACAATTTCTAAACTTTTAATAAAAAATTTTTCTAATTCACTGCCATGTAGAAGAAACCAGAATATCATGGTTAGAAAAGACAAAAACAGAAGTTACAGGTAGAAAAAGTTGACTTTCTAGAACTTCAAAATACTTCATGCTCCCATTTCAAGTAATACAAAAATAAACATTTATCAAAAGCATTTTAGAAAAGTCTTCAACGTGGCTGTTGGCAATGCCAGCAAGTACGCAGTAACTTCTGTTACTAACTCACTAGGAGCTCTGAAAGTATTCCAAGTAAGTATTAGCAAACTGCACCAAAGGCTTTTTTTTTTTTAAGAAAAAACGGCAGGTAGAAAAAAAACTGTCAGAGATTAGATCCCTCAGGATCAGAGAAGCGACATTTCAAAAAACTATGGCTACTATTACTGAGAAGGCACCGTCACAGCCAGTTCACCCAAACCAAGAGCCAAAAGTCAGCAAGCAAATAACTAGAATTCTTTTTCTACTTAAAGAAGACCTTTTAGCCAGAAACTAGAGATGAGAACTTTTGATAGAGACAGACAAGACACCGCCATAAGGTGTAACAGCCCAACTCAAGCACAGATTGGGGTGAGGCAGGGACAGAACTGTCATAAAGATCCAGGCCCACAAGCCTTCAGCTGCATGGATCCCTTTGAATTCCATATGTCTGTGCATGCAAACAAGAAACTCAAGCTTTCCAAGAGCTATTTTAAGCTTCTTTAATTAGCCATTGATCAGACACTTGGAAAGTGCCCAAGAAAAAAAGTCAAACCTACGAATATGGCTTGGAAAGAGAACGCAGAATACAGAAGAGTAGCCCAGAGGTGAGCTGAGTTCCAGCCCAGGAGAAAAGAGTACATATAACGCGATGGCCTGAAAAAGAGATCAGGGAACACTGTTCCGATATGGCAATACACGCACTGCTTTTCTTGCGATGCTTCCAATCAGCCAGGCACATGTACTTGCCCCACAGGAGGTCTCAAGCACAACTACAGGCCAACTGGACTGCTTTCTTCTTCAGATGGAAGAGATGATGTTTAAGTCTTTCACTGGTGGGATACAGACACCCAACAAACCCTCCCTAAATCCCAAACATATAAATGCCTAACCCATTTCTGGAGAAACCACTGAAGAAGTTTGTCTGCTTGGCAAGTATTTCTAGATTTTCTATGAATACTAGAAGAATGCAATTTGGTTTTTAAGTCCAAGAGAATAACCACTATCAAGTACAGCAAGTTTTTTTGACTGTGTTTGAATTACTGTACATTTTTTTCTCTAGTAGTTAACAGTTTTTATATTATGCAACAACCATGACATAACACCCTGCTGCCATTATACACTTTCAATCACCTTGACTATGCACACAAAACCCATCTTTGGCTTTAGTCTGGGCACAAATCTCAACACACAAACATCTGTATTTCATGCTAGGAGAATGCTGGTAGTAACTATTTAAAAAATACAACCTGCAGTTATCATTAGTATTCTACATTTTTCAGTGACAGCTCAGTGGAAGAAAATACCAAAGACAGATTTCAGTAATACCATGGACTACCCCTGGATTTGCCTTGGGGTCTTCTAGGCTTCTTTACCATTACTTATAAAACAGTATTCAAAATGCAGTCTGTCTACTTTAAACCACACCATTATGGATGGGTGGGTCTGGACTAACATTAGCCAGCATCAGACAAAAAAAAAAAAAAAAAAAAAAGGAA
>NW_009259111.1:886097-891679 GCF_000687185.1 Egretta garzetta | reverse complement strand
AAAAAAAAAAAAAAAAAAAAAAAGTAGAAAAAATCTTTTGGCATAACCCCATATACTCTGTGATAGAGTAACACGATGCAGAGTAAGAAGCCCAGTATTCACAAATTTCAACACAGAAAATGGATACTGCTACCACATTACTTATTAATTGATAAACAGATGCTGTTTCAGCTTAGTTGTTGCCTATCCTCTTCAAAGCAAGCTTTATCTAAGTGACTTCAGCAATAACTGTTTCAACTGCCTTAACAGAGATTTAGGATTTAAATTCAGTCAAATAAAACTTTTTTCAGGCAATTTTATTTCAAAATAACAACTGAAATGTGACTTTCAGTACCCAAAGAGTTATATTTGCATCATTAATTCTTCCTCAGAACAATATATAATTAACTATGTACCTTCTCAAAAAGCATGGATAGTTTGGTACAACATTTCCAGAGACAATGATAAATGGGACAGTCAGTCCATGAATACAGGAGATTATGTGAAAGCCCAATGTTTTAAGTTTAGGTGTCTAAAAACAGGAGCCAATGCAATGCTCTCTTTGCAACTCCAGTTCTTTGCTTTACATTAAAACCTGCAGATGTATCAGCCTGACTGCATTGGCGTACTAATGCCACTGTAATGCAGCTATTCTGTCGTTTGTGTGTTTTTTAAAATTCAAGAAACGAAAAGACCTCGTGCCAGTACAACTACAAGATAAAAGAACAAAAACCAAGTACTCACGCTGTGAATAAAGCAGTATCTGAAATTCCAAGAGGGCACAGGTAAAGAGTTGAACCACATTTTCTACTCCAAGCAATTCAAAAACTTCTTTAACCGGAAAATCAAATAATGGTAGTTCACTGGTGCTTGGCCTCTGGCAGATAATTGGTCCATAAACACCTGAAAATTTTAATGACCTTCCTGCTGGAGGAAGAGGAACCTCATAGAGAATATTGTAGATGTAGCTTTCTAAAGGTAGAGGTGGTGGCTGAGGTGAAGTCACTGCTTGGTGAAGTTGTTCTAGTACTTTCTTACAAGCTTTCATGAAAGACATTGGAGTAATCAGACAAATGCACTTTGAGACATAGAGTGTGTCTCTGCTGATGTCATAGGAGTTAAAACGCTGTAGCTTTGAAACAGAAGTGCCATTGCAGTCTCCAGTGCTGCTGCAGCTATCTTTGTCATTTGTGGGTGGAGTATGAAGAATGTCATATTCAGCATTGTGCATATGATACAATGTCTGCATTGCACTGCAGATCTGTTTGCTAGTAACTTCCTCAAAAAATGTGAGAGAAAATCCAAATGTCCGTGAGCCATCTTCACGAGTAATAATAAAAGAGTGGAACTGAGGTTCTCTGGAATCTGCTTGTGTCTTGAAAGCAAGCCCTTTAGGCATACACAGCTATAAAAAAGGGGGGAGGGGAAATAATATCAATTAATACACACTTTTCTCTCTCCCTGCCTCCAGAAGCATTGGTGAAAATAGGATTTAGAATCCACAGACTGCGATCTCATTTCAATATAAATTCTATTAAGTGTTACATCTCTGTACAATACAGTAATATGCATCTAAATCAGGAAAACTGAAGGAACATACTAAAAGGGCTGTATGCAGTTTCTATTGGAGCTCATAACCATTTTGTTACCAACCTCAATGGGAATAATGTAACAGAATTCAAACGCAGATAAAGGAAAGTATTTTGGTTACTAAGACCAGAGACCTGACAGAAAGAAGTCCTATATTTTATCCAACTTAAGAAATTACACCACATTCCATTAAACAGAAAACTCATGCACAAAGATTAATTAATTGCAGATTAATTTATGTCTCTACCAATTCTCTAGAATGTAACAAAAAGTTGTAAAAGAACAAAAAACTCTCCTAGGGACTTATCACATATAAGTTCTAACTTAATTTCCTTTAAAAAATATCCCAATTAAATGAAAAGTCTTTTTGAACCTGCACAATTTAAAGAAATTCATTATTATTTCCAATCTATAATAGACTTCACACTTCCATCAAAACCACCACAGATTGATGCCTTCAATTGTTAAGGTAGGTTTTTATCTTAAAAACAAAAGCTATTAAATGATACTGACCATTCCCACTGCATCCTGGTCAAAAGGGTTCCATTCAACATTCTCAGGATAGCGAGCAAGAACTTTGGATTTAAATGTGCGTCTTAATGGAGTCTGTTCAAAGTTTTCCCCTGCAGGTGAAACAAAAACGCAAAGTAAATATTTCATCCTGTTTTTAAGCTGAAACAAGGTCAAAAAGCAGGACATCAGCAGGTAGATGCAAGGATAAGTGAATTAAGCACACACACCTTTTAAGAGAAACAGAAAATGCAAGACAGTTAGTTAGCATATAATCAGACTGCAGGTATTAGCAAGGATTAGCATTGTAACATTTCTATGTTGTTAAGTATCTGTGCTTTTCCTTAAGTGTGACTATCTTGAGACTGTGGTCATGACAGCAATCCTCTAAGTTACTCTTCAGATGTTTCAGATTCTTTTTAGAGCATAGCTAAAGCTTTAGTTTCAGTGTAATTTTGTTACTGAAGAAAAGCACAAATAGACAAGATGTAAAGATGATGCAAGTTTAAAGTAGACATACAAGTGGCATCACTTAATTTCTTCTTCAAGACTTAGGAAAAAAGGGTATCCACCATTTATTACAAGAAGTTAGCTGTGAAAAGAGGGTCTAGAAGGTTAAAAGATCAAGAACCACATAAATGCCCATGAAGACAGCATATCAGATGAACAAAAAATTTGTGATTTTTTTTTTTCCCCACACTTTTTCCTTTACCTTCTGTTGCACTCGAAATGAAACGGCTGGCACCATCTCGGGTTTTAGAGGCCTGTATATACTGGCATAAAGCTATATAACAAATAAAAACAACACTGCATTATAAATTTCATACTGTCGACTGTAATTATGCATCTAACACACACCAGTAAAAAAAACATACAAGTAGTCTATACAGAATTAGCATGCATAATAGATAGCCTACTCTCATAATACGCTTTTATACATATACCACTTCATACAAATCTCTCATTTCAGGTACATATTTCTTGAAGGAGATCATCAGTATGTAACAGAAGCTCATAGTTCCTGTATACACCACCAGAATACTGATGCAGCAATAGGAATTAGTTGCCTGTTTAATTAAAGTTTTACATGTTAAAGTATAAAATACTCCCAAAGAGCAGATGATGAAACTAACCCCAAGACCATTTCAAGGCCTTTAGGACTATATGAATTTAATTGGCATGGTCCAACCTTTCACAGATGCTATCCATACCCTAGAGTGGCTGATACAGTCTTGTTTATAAGCTCTCAAATTTCCGCTAGAGCATAGACTGTTCATTGTGCTAGCACAGAACTTTCTACAGTAAATCTTCTGAATGTGTGTAGTGGCTTTAAAAAAAGCAGTGTACAACTGCGTATCTTAAAATAAGTTTAGCTATCTTACTAGAATGCAATTAGCTAAATGAGCATGCAGCTGTTGACAGCTGCACTAACAATCAGGCACAATTGCATGAAATCATATGTTTTAAATAAATCAAACTACTTCAGCAACACCTGCAAAAAAGAAAACACACTTCAACACCTCACTTGTTTTCTTACATGCAGCAATTACATGGCAATAGAAACTGATTTTAGAATTGGTTGGGTTTGTTATGTGCTTTTACAGTAATATTTAAAGTTCAAGCTTCAAGCCAACTTAGAATCTTCATTTCATACAACATTTATTTCCACAAAGTAGCCATATACAGAGATAGCTATGACACGGCCTATAGACAATAAAGAACCTAACAAACACGATACACCAAACAAAACCTCGCTTCCATGGAATGCTTAAGAAGTCCTTTGACAGTTGAGAAGTTGTGTAACTCTGGATTTTGTTTAAACTAAGTCTTAAATATTACCTCGAACAGGGAACTTATCCTGAATCAGGACCTAGGACAGGTCTCGCAATCCACAAAATATTCACATCTATTTTGCTAATCCTCTGGGTTTTAGCACTGAAATTAAAGGAGGGATTGTTTTTCCTGTGTGTCTGAAAAATCAACAGCTCAGCTGACTTTCATACAAAACCACTCAGCTACATTATTTATTACTTTGTTCAATACTATCATTGTTCAACAGAGAAAAAAATGCATATTTGTAAAAATCTGAAACATGTAGAGAGAGGGATAGTTAGGAAAAAACAGAACACAACTTCACTGACATAACCATCTTGGGAAAGAGCAGAGTCAATGATAAAAAAACATAACAGCGTTTCTGCAAGAGCTAAAAACAAAGTTAAAAGATGAAAATAAGCATTTAAAGAAACTCCCAATGTCCAAGAAAGAGAAAATAAAATGGACATAACCCCACATCTCTATTTAATGACACAAACATACACTCAAGTAAAGAGAGTCCTCTGTAAAAGAGGTTTTAAAAATAAGTCAGGAGATTTAACACACCTACTATTTTCTATATTTACATCTGTGCAGATGATGTAATGTCAACTTTTAGATAATTGAGGAAAAGCCTCAGACATTTACTAAGATGTTTTGTCCTGTTTTTTCTTCTTCCACGTACATATAAGGGAGAAAATATCTGAAGGCCAAATTTTCTCCTGAACTTGGAAACCACACACCACAATCACTGGGTTCACCTATGTGCAAGGTCATGCATATTCTGGAAACAAGATCTGTGACTTGAAGACCTTTTCATTAAGATGATTAATATTGCAAAATACATGATGCTGCTCTTCACTTCTGATTAAAAAAAAAAAAAAGAAAAACAAAACCAAAAAACACTCAAAAAAATGCATGGATGCTTATATATTTTAAGGCAGCTTGCCCCATCTCCTCCCAAGAGACATTCTTCAACACACTTAAATTTTTTAGACCTGAAGCCTGTCTATAGTTTAATGAAAGTCCTGAAATTGATTTCTGGAAACCCACCGAGTCCTGATCCAGACAGAAACATAAAGCAACACTTCCATGCCTTCCTGTCATTCATCAAACAATTTGCCTGTTGCACAGACACTGCTCTTGCCAGAGTGCCTCCATTTTACACTTCTTTTAGAGCCACCCTGCTCTGATACCAGACTTGTGGTGTTGACTTCCATGTGTGATGCCCAGGGTACCCAGCCTCCCGGGCTGGAAGATGGGGACGAAGAGTAGAATAAACCCCCCATAATCCAGGAGGAAGCAGTCTTTGACCTGCTACGCCACCTGGACATCCACAAGTCTATGGGGCCAGATGAGATCCACCCAAGAGTGCTGAAGGCGCTGGCAGAGAAGGTTGCCAAGCCACTCTCCATCATTTATCAGCAGTCCTGGAGAACAGGGGAGGTCCCAGATGACTGGAGGTTGGCAAACGTGACACCTATCTTCAAGATGGGCCGGAAGGAGGATCCGGGGAACTACAGACCTGTTAGCCTGACCTCAGTACGGGGGAAGATTATGGAGCGGGTCATCTTGAGTGTGCTCACCAGGCACATGGAGGACAATCAGGGGATCAGGCCCAGTCAGCATGTGTTCATGAAGGGAAGGTCTTGCCTAACCAACCTGATTTCCTTCTACGACCAGGTGACCCG
>NW_009259111.1:873076-885629 GCF_000687185.1 Egretta garzetta | reverse complement strand
TTGCTGGAACATGTCCAGAGGAGAGCAACCAAGCTGGTGAGGGGTCTGAAACACAAGTCATACGAGGAGCAGCTGAGGGAACTGGGGTTATTTAGTCTGGAGAAGAGGAGGCTGAGGGGAGACCTGATCGCCCTCTACAACAACCTGAAAGGAGACTGTAGTGAGGTGGGGGTTGGCCTCTTCTCCCTGGTAACAGATGATAGGACAAGGGGGAATGGTTTGAAGCTGCGCCAGGGCAGGTTTAGGGTGGACATTAGGAAAAACTTCTTCACTGAAAGGGTTGTCGGGCTCTGGCATGGGCTGCCCAGGGAGGTGGTCGAGTACACATCCCTGGAGGTATTTAAAAGAAGGATAGATGAGGTGCTTAGGGACATGGTTTAGTGGTGGGATGGCAGGGTTAGGCTAAAGGTTGGACTCGATGATTTCAAAGGTCTTTTCCAACCAAAGTGATTCTATGATTCTATGATTCTTTTTCATGGCAGCACAGTCTTCCATCTTTAGCTATCTCATTTTGTAGGAACCTTCATGCTTGTAACACAGCAAACCACTGCACCTTCAGATTGGGCAATGCTGACTTCCAGAGATACCAACAGAGAAGGCAATCTCAAATGCCAGCTCACCAACATCATCTGCAAAGTTCAACCCAAGAACAGAAAAGTGATCTGTGCAACTCTGGGACACTGGCCACCCTGACTTCTTGCCATTACAACTAATGAGAACCTGAGCACCAGCAAGTCCATTGCCTAGACTCCACCTTAACCTCTCCCATTAAGCAGCCAGTGGTTATCACTAGATAGCCATCAACATACAGGGCGGGGGGGTGGGGGGGAGGGGATCCACAAACAATATTTGCTTATATCCAGAGTCAAAAAGCAATTAGCTCTAACCTTCTAAATTTATGATCAGTTAGAAGCCTCAAACACAAACATCCTGCTCCAGCAAAATATCAATTGCAGACTATCTCCAGCAGGCAAAAATAACTCATGGTTTCAAGATCTGTCTGTGTGAATTAAACATCTGATTTATTCAGTACTAATTGAAATGGTTTTGATAAAAACACTGGAGACAAGAGCTGGTTTAACAAATGCAGGAGAAAAACCCATCAGCAAAAATGGACAAAGTTTTAATCTAGAACTACGAAAATGAAGACATAAGATAAACTGATAAAAATATGATGTATCCAACAAGTTTCAGAGTGAGTACAAGTTCCCACACTTAATGATTATCAACGGACTACTGTCATCAGATCATGCTTTTCATAAGGTTCCTCTCCTCTAGCAGATGTGATGGCTAGAAAGTACTTTCCTTATTGATCCAAGTTACAATAGAGGTCTTCAAATATGATTTCTCCATAAATAAACTTCTTTCTTTTGTGCAAGTTCCATGTAAAAGGGATTTTTTTTTTTTTTTTTTAATGGAACACAGCATTGCCTGCTGAAGACTAAGGGGGCCTTTCAAACACCTTTGATGATCCTCACACACATATTATCACTATGCTCTTTGTCACAGCATAGGAAAAGCTCTCAAAAATGAACATGCAAATGACCTCACAGACCACAAATGCAACTAATTTGGATTTAAAGCAGAAACAGTAATCAAATAGCTATGACTACACGATTATTTGTCAGGAACTGTCATACAACCTATAAAATCCAGAAACATACAGAATTTCAGGAAAAAGGGAAAAACCAGGAATACTTCAGAAAGTTTCAGGCCAACATGTTTCTCAACATCAAACCTTCAAAACAGTATAAATCCCACCATATTTTGTAATGTAAATAATATAATAAAAGCACAGAGAAACATCATTTCACTAGGCACTGTATAAAACTACAAACACCAGTTTAGAATGAGACCTGGTGCTGCACCCAGCAGAGGTATGGCAGTGAAACAGAGAATCTCAGAATTTCTTTGTCAGTGGAAAAAACACTATCTGTGGCATCCCACTCACCATAGGATCAGTGAAACTATTTAGATTAAAAATAAATAAATAGAGAATGAAGATGCGGTTAGCAAAAATTAATGTTTCACTAATCCAGTTTAGCCCACGTCCACACAAACAGCTTAATTAGCTTATAAGGATCGCCCAAAACAGGACGGAAGTAAAGAGTAAACCACCGACATGGAAGTTCTTAAACTGGTGCACTGAAGAAAACACGGGATTAGAGCAGAGTTTTAATAACCTACATGAGTAGCTGAGTAACTCCTAAAGCCGCTCCTCCTCCCGAGGCCCAGCTTGCCAGCTGCTAGCTCCTGCCATAGAATCATAGAATGTTTTGGGTTGGAAGGGACCCCTAGAGGTCATCTAGTCCAATCCCCCTGCAGTGAGCAGGGACACCACTAACTAGATCAGGTTGCTCACAGCCCCATCCAACCTGGTCTTGAATGCTTCCAGGGATGGGGCCTCCACTACCTCCCTGGGCAACCTGTTCCAGTGTTTCACCACCCTCATTGTAAAGAACTTCTTCCTTATATCTAGTCTAAACCTACCCTGGTTTAGATTAAAACCATTACCCCTTGTCCTGACACAGCTGGCCTTACTAAAAAGATTTTCCCCATCTTTCCTATAGGCCCCCTTTAGGTATTG
Source organism: Egretta garzetta (assembly GCF_000687185.1). Taxonomy (NCBI): domain Eukaryota; kingdom Metazoa; phylum Chordata; class Aves; order Pelecaniformes; family Ardeidae; genus Egretta; species Egretta garzetta. Next base: position 883,042 of record NW_009259111.1, on the reverse strand, counting down.
AAAGGCCACAATCAGGTCTCCCCGCAGCCTTCTCTTCTCCAGGCTGAACAAGCCCAACTCCCTCAGCCTGTCCTCATAGGAGAGGTGCTCCAGCCCTCGGATCATTTTTGTGGCCCTCCTCTGGACCTGCTCCAACACTTCCATGTCCTTCTTGTGGTGAGGGCTCCAGAGCTGGACGCAGTACTCTAGGTGAGGCCTCACCAGAGCAGAGTAGAGGGGCAGAATCCCCTCCCTCGACCTGCTGGCCATGCTTCTCTTGATGCAGCCCAGAGTACGGTTGGCCTTCTGGGCTGTCAGCGCACATTGCCGGCTCATGTCCAGCTTTTCATCCACCATTACTACTATTAGCCATGCCAGCTAATAGTTTTTTTTCCAACATCAGCAACCACCATCTGGCTTCAGAAATGCCCTTTCCTTCCTCTCCCTTCTTTCACACTTCATCAACCCTCTAAGACTCCACCACAAAGTGGAAAAGGTGCAAAGATGCTACAGCAGTCGGTGACTTGAAAAGATTTTATCCATCTGAACTGTGGCAGAGACAAGCTATTTCTACTGTTACACCATGTGGGCAGTCAGCCTCACAGTCCTATACTGCTCTCTCCTTATTTGTTACCATGTAATTTAAGGAGACATGCATAAAACACTTCAGTTCTTAGAGTAAGCTTGCTTATCAAAAGGGAAGTCACTAGGCATAACCTCCGAAGCAGTCTCTTTGGCTGAGGGATGTCCAGAATGTCAAACGCTTCTGCTACCAAAACTGCCGGCCTGGCCCAGCTCTTCCCGTGACAGGCAGAGCTCAGCTCACAGCAGTCTCACTGGAGTGAGGTACACTCACTACTGACACAACTAAATCTCACGCAAGAGGCAGGTAATTCTCCAACCTCTCCCTCTCATATTTCTTCAGTAAACTGAACCTGATGGACTGTATTGCTTGCATAAAGGAAGCTAGAAACTTGCTCAAGGTGAGCAAAGAGTTGAAGTGCATTACATTTAGTTGGAGCATGTAGTTGAAACCAGCCCCTTTTCACAGCTGCATTGAAGCTCACACTCCTCTAGCAGCCATCTAATACAATTTCCAGTGTATGGAACCATAAGGCCTGACAGACTTCCAGTTCTAACATTATTTATACCACCTTTAATGATGCTGGCCTATGTGACTGTAATTTAGACTTATTACAAGCACATTAGAACAGCTAATGCACACACTCCAAGTATCCTACGTTTGAACTAAAGCTCTTTCTATTGAGTGAGGCCTTACTGAGTCACCTAATACTGAACATAAGCCTTACCACAATATGGATTTGTCATGCATGCAGGAAACCTCTCTGGGTCTCATTTTTATGCTCCTCCCTGCTCTTACCTGTATTACTTTTCTTGCTGCTCAACCTGTGCACGGGAGACAGCTGTGTCTGTCTTGGTCTGATGAGAATTAGGACTTACAAACTCAAGAGATATTACATGGAGTTTCCAACCTGTCAAGGACAGCATTGCTTTGGAAGTATCTCCACGGAACTACTCACATCAAGGGATACCACTTTTCTACAAGATTATACAGAGAAAAAAATTTACAGAAACTAGAATGAACTAAAACATTCTTCAATTCAGTAACCTGCAAATGCTATCTACCAAGCTTTCCTCAGCTTTGAGGGGGAAATCTGAAGGTTTAATTTTAGCTCTTTCCTGATTTACCCAGAGAAAAATCTGATTCACTGCCTTCCATATTCCTCTTCAGGAAAAGGGGGGAGCGTTATTACACAGTAATAAGAAAAATGGTTACGTTGTACAACTTGCAGTTTCAATTACTTATGGCCTTACCTGTAATATATAAATAATTACAAGTTTCAACTCAAAAGTGGCTTCACTGTAAGTGAAAAAGATGAAATTTTGAATTCTCAACAAAACAAAAGAGGAAGACAAGATCTTTTTAAAGGGCTGGAAATTCAGACTTAAACCCTGCTATCACAGACACACCCTTCACTCCATTCCCCTCCCTTTTTTGACTATGCCATCTGCAAAGTTCTGTACAACCTGAACCACAGAGCAGTGCAATTTATGCTTGCTGTCACTATTAGGTGCATGTAACCATGTTAAGTAGTAACATATTTCCTGTCAAACCTTCATGTGTGGTCATCAAATAAGCTAGACCTGTACTGAAACCTCTTAACACACACACACACTGTAAATTCAGGCTATGCCTGCCAATCACATACATCCTCTCAGGTAGCTTACAGCAACAGAGCAACACGTACCCAGATGGACTGCTTGCAAGTTTCTAATGCAAATTCCCAAGAAAACTTTTACATGACTGTAACAATTCAATTTTTCCCATTGAGTAGTTTGTTTCTTTATGCTTTATTTATTCTTATGCTTTTTCATGCTTCTACCCCTAGATTTTTTTCTCTTCAATATATCAATCATTATTCTTTGTAAGCCACACCCTGCCATGAAAAGTTTCCATTCATGTAAGAAAGTTCTATGTAGTACAGAACAGTACCGTGTGGCTTCAGTTGTCCTTAATTAAAAAGGGCAAACTTCAAAAAAAAAATGCCAGGGATACATTGCAAACAAAACTTAAAAACAATTAATCACAGCCTTTTGCATATGGTGTCAATTCACTACCTGGTTTTAGTTTTTAATTATTTGGTCACTATTTTTTACTATTTTGTTTTGGTTTTGTTTGGGTCACTATTTGGTTTTTAGTTTTTAAGAAGTGACTTCAGTACTGCAACTCTAAAAATTATGCCAGCCTAAGAACTGTACAGGAACCTCTCCCTGCATACTAGCTAGAAAAAAAGTCTTTGAGCAGCTATTTCAGAGACAAGTTCAATCTTCCTCCTATGACAATAAAGAGCAAGTCAGAAGGAGCTACCTTAGTAACCAGAAAAAGTGCCCGATAAAAGAACTGAATGGTCACACAACACTGATTTTAAAGAATCGTTAATACTGCCACCTTCGTTTGTCCAGCAAGTCTGCTGAGCTGCTCAAAATAATTACAAAACAAAGACATCCAGAAAGCTCTACTGATTCCAATTAAGTGGTTTGTTGCTTTCACCCTGCCAAGCAGCTTCTTTCTCTAAATTCTTGTGATACAGCCTGTTATTCAATTCATTAGTCTTGGTGTATATTTATTGTATACGTGACACCTTCAAATAAAAAAATATTAGACAGCATGCAATCAAAACATTAACTTTACATTCTCCACATAAGAACACTCTTACAAGAATCTTTTAGCATAAAGAGGCTGTATATGCAATCCAAAATTAAAGTCTTAATGAAGTAAATATAAAACAGCTTCAACATGAGACAGTCACATTGCTGTAATTAAACAAATGAATAAGAACAATAATAGTCTGTACCAGCAACAGAAACTATGAGCCATATGCTTAGGGCAGCTTTCCTGTACTATGCAGCACTTTGGAGAAGTTGAACTTAGGATTCAGAAGACCCTATAGAACCCTACAACCATACCCTTTACTTCCGCACTTTCTACGCCACAGTTCAAAGAATCTTGCAATGGTGGGAGTCATCCCAACTTGTTCAGGGTGGGGGCTTGAGACTGAGCTTACTCTGACAGCCAAAAAGCAGAGATTTTCCCAAGTGTGTGTTGCAAGTCACAAATCAGTCAATAAGGGGATTTGTACAGTGTGTGAATTATAAACACTATCCAGAGAATAGCCTAATTCTATCCTGCTTTCAATTAAAAAAATATAATAAAGCACAAAGCCATACTTAGGTGAAAATGGACATCGTAGGACATCTTGAAAACAATCTCTCTCATTCTTGGGGCTTGGGCAAAAACAGAGTAACTGCAATAACATGCCTGTCAAAGGGCATAACACACAGGAAAAAAAAGGTCTGAATTGTTTCCAAAGATACAAGAATGGCAGCAGGCCATAACACATTTAGAATTAAATTAATCTAAAACCAACAGCTAATGTCATAAATAGCAGTAAGATCACAGTTCAGCCAGCAATCGTCAGTACACACAATAAGGCTATAGATATAAAGGTAAATAATTATGTTTACCGAACATAAAATTACTCCAGCTCTAAAATTCATGGTCCAAGTCTAAATAAAAACAGTTGGCTGGCAAAACAGTGTGCATACTTCTGAAATCCACGCTGTAGAAAGGATGAAAGTATGACGCAAATGAGAGCAACTGGGGGGGGGTGGGCACCGGGGGAAGAAGTGGAATGTGCACTGAGAGATTTGAGGAATTCTTTATTAGTCAAACTGACAGATGACCTAGTTACATTGTAAAAGCAAATACAGGTGCTTAAGAGGCACATAGGCATGGAAAGACAGTCAAGAACCAATGTCTTCAAATCCAAGGCAAAAGAGTTCTGTTAAAAATAAGACTTGCCGTGTTTCCACTTGCCAATGGAAATGGTCAAATATTCTATTTCCAAGTCGTAAGTGCAAAACTGGGATAATCAAACAAGTAACTACATTATATGGCCTGTACCATACTAGATGTGAAATGTGATGGCAATCTGTTGATTCATTCTAGGCCTTAAAAAAACAGACAAGAAAAACAAAAAAGGAAAACCCAGATCTAGCTTTCTGGAGAGCAATACCATTCTGATTTTTCAGAAACCCATATTCTAATATTATAGAAAAGTCACTTGAATACATAGCTAGAGAGCTATTAATACACTAATAATTAGCCAAAGTTTATTTTAAAAAACAAAAGTTTCTCCGATTCTTTCTTTAACAAATACTAAACCATACATAGCTGCAAAAAAAAAAAAAAAAAAAAAAAACCACAAACCCCACCCAACCTTTACAATGTAGGAAATAAACATCCGAACTTTGGCAGACTAAGGTAAGAAACTCATTGAACAAGAATTCTTGGAATAAAAACTGTGATTCAAGAAAAGCTGCAGCTGCCAAATGTGTAAGCAAACAGCCACTCCATCAGTGGACAAATGCTTTCAGATTATGACTTGTTTCCTTCCTTCCAGTTCCTCCTCCCTAAGCAGAACTGCACGTATTTCTCATTAGAGAGGAATCCCTTCCCCAGAAACCTCTTCCTCAGATACACACACACACAAAAAAAAGAATTCTTCCCTTTTATCCTGAAACACATAAACCTTCTGTCCTACACATCTATCCCTCCTCCCCCCATTGGCAAGACCATCAGGCACAGTGTAAACTGAAGTGTTGGTTAGACCAGTCTATTTGTTGCTGGAACTGGGACTTTTAGCAGTTTCTAAAGTGGATCAAGTTATCCATATGAGAAAAAAAAAATCTTCAGGATGACATTAATTTTATTGCAGCACTGCTGCTTAAGCAACTGGAATCAGGGGGTTCATTCTCTGTCTCGAACGAGCTAGGGGCTTCAACCACTGTCTCTAGCGGCTGTCATTCCATTGGCTTTGTAACAGATCTGCAGCCTGCGATTTTGACACCTGGGACTTCCTCTAAAACCTTCCTTACACAAGATAACTGCTCTACTTTCCTTGACAGAAGAGCTCAAAGGCAAAGGAATTCTGCTGCCTGCCTTTCTAAAACAAAGGTGCAAACACGTGCTATGGACACACTGCCCTCTACTTTGTTATCTATCTTAAGTGCAACTGAAATGTATGTCAGGTGAGGTGCCATCCTTCATCTGTAAAAATTAAAGAACTTTCTTTAGAGGAAGTAGAAGAGGAAGAGAATAACTAGAGTGATGAAAAGCTCTAAAAGCTCTAATTTTTTTTTTTTTTTTTTTTTTGCCTGTTTGTCATCTAGGGAAACCAGACTTGTTTGTTACAAAAACCCTTATCCCAATCCCATGAGAACACATTCCTTTCAGTGTACAACATACATTTGAACACTCAATGGACAATACAATTATTCCTACTGCAGTCACCAAAAAGATGAGAAGGACAAAGAAACAAGTTAACCCTAAACTGCTGACTGTAAAAAAGCCTGTTCTTTTCCTGTTTTCTTTTGCATTCCAGAATTCCAGAACTGCAATGTTTCAAGAATTGTAACACGAATCACCTCACTATGAATTGAAATAAAAAACAAGAGTTCATTTCACCAACCAGTTATTTAGCGTAAACTCCACTAGATACAAATAATTTCTTGACCATCCATTGCTTTGATAGCATAAATTCTTCCAAGCCCTCTATGGCAAATGAAAATCTAGGAATTAATAGATAACCATTCATCAGTTAAGTTTCAGCATTCATCTAGTTGATAACAAAAGATATCGCCACACACACTCTGGAATAGTTTCAAATGCTGCAACAATGAATTTAAAGCACCACAGAAAAACAGCTGAGGACAGCTGCATTCTGTGATTACAAGGTCAGGAAACCAAAAGCTTTTGTTTCTATTTTTCTGGTACCATTTCAAGGAAGGCGGGAAGAGGTGTGGCAGGGAGGTGGCAGAAGAAACCATCAAGAATCTAAGGCAGATTTTTGAAAAACAAACAAGAAAACCTCCCAAAAAGTCCTCAGCTTGCATTTTTTTTAAACATATATGTTTGTTTATTTTTCGTACTTTGCATGTTAATAGAGGAAAGCAGATGGATACAATGTATTTTAATCAAGACTGCCTGGCAGAAATTTACAAGGAAATGTTCTGACAAACAGAATTGTTTTACTAAAGGACTTTTCTGCTTTAGCCACAGCAATAAGACTTACAAAAAGATATTAGGTCTGTTTCCAACTAAACAACAGAAGCAGCACACAAAATTACAATGACAGGCGTGTTCTCAGCCACGGGGGGGGGTATTTCCATTACACAATAGATCTGAAATACACGCAACAGAAGACACTAAGAAAGGAAAAGGGTGGCTTATATTCAGAATAGAATGCAATTTTTTTACATGTACTGGAAATATAAAACAGAAGTAGAGACCAGCATATTTTAAGTATATTTAATATAGAAATCAGCTGTTCTCCTCATGCCCATCTAAGACTGTCAGACCCAGTTAGACTGCTTGAGGGAAGCCTGAGCAAAGAGAAGCACAGACCATCTCAGGCAACCCTCCTGAACCACTGTGGATCTCCTTTTACAGTGACATGCCCCATCCGGTTCAACACCCTACTTTTTGCGTGCCCATTGCCCTCCAACTCCAGCTCTGAGGACTGATGGAAATACATGTGTAAAAGCACAAGGACCAAATGTTATTGAAGCATCTGCCCAAGTATTTGTATTCTTCTGGGATACAACTGAGGTTTTGCATTGAAGAAAGCCATAGTTTAATATACACATGAAGCCTTTCAGGCAGGTTCCAATGGCATACAGAAGTCGGCAAAATACAAAAAGTTCAGCTATACAGCCATCTCAGTGTAAAAGTCCTGTCCAGTATGTCTCAGTTTGTTATTTAACCTTTGAAGGAAGGAGGCAGGAGCACACAACCGCAGTAAGGACAGGGAAAGGGAGACCACAATAACCTACAGTTAGATTGGCCTGGGCTACCATAAAATTTCTGCCATATTCATTCTCAGAAATGACCAAGATACCGATAAACAGAAATATTACCAGCCTTCAGCAAAACTTTTCAACAAGTTATTTCACATTTCAAGCTCCCAGACCACACACATAAAAGCCAGAAAGAGACATGACTGTCTTATGCTGGTTAGAGTTGGCACTGAACTTGTTAACTTAAGGGACTTTTCCCCAGTGCAATTCTGATGACAGCTCAGTAGGACAGTGCTGGGCTTGGGGAGCAAAATCAGGAAGCAACAGTTGGTAAGGGAGCTTGCTGAAAGTAGCAAGTTAAGGAGGAATAAGTAATTCATGCAAATAGTAGAATAGCTCATAAAAATGTATGCTTGTAGAGGACGGAAGCAATGCACAGATCAGTACATTGCAGCAACCTTGAGATATCTGACCACATATTTCTGCAACGGAGTGCAACACAAGCAGCAGCAACTACAATTGCAAAACTCACCTGAAGTCATGCTTTACTTTAGTAAAACCAACTTTTTTTCCTCACTCAGTTAAACACTGAAATATTGCTATATCTGAATATTAAAAGGTTCCTTATGACTTCCATGTTATCTACCTGCAGATCACTTATCGGTGAAATGCAATAAAGTTTCTTTCTCAAGATGCTTTAGTATCAACATGTAAATAACTCAATATAAAGGTACACTTTGTACCTGACTGTGGCTGATCATACAACCAGTAAAAACCAAAAAGCTAAACAGAAAAGGCAGTATTCTACACTTCAACAGGAAAATTTGAAACTAAAGGCCTCTTGCCCATCAAACCATAAGCAAAGTAGCATTTTCCTAGAAAGACTAAGAAATAAGCCTTAACCAGAAGCACTCCAAGTAAATTCTTCATCACTCATCAGTTTGCGTTGGAGTGCTTTATAATTTCTCTGTGCAATAATATCTTATGCCTCCCAGGGTTAACATTCCAGTTCACTGCAAACTCGACTACAAACCACAAATCCAAAAGGATTGTCAAGAAATTCAGAGAGAATAATTACCGTGCAACATACATCAATAAGTAATTGCTTCTGACACTGTCACTTCACGTGCATAATTTCTGCTACATGAGCCCTGCAGGTTGGAGGGAATTCAAAAGATGAGAAATCATTACCAAGAACACTCAAGTAGGACATCACTAAGTCAAAAAGCAGATAAAAACAGTTGTAGTGTTTTGAAACTACAGGATCAATAATTTGAAGATTTGAGGGAGGAAGAAGTGTTTTTTTATTTCTAAATGGCAGTATTTCTCATACAATCCACTTAAGATGTTTTCTTTGTGTAGTTTCTCTCTTGCAAAAGAAACTGCAAAGAAAACAAAATGACACAAAAAAAACCCAAAAGAACAAAAAGCCAAATCAACCCGTCTTTGTACGCCTGCTTTAATAAGGTGAAATTCCTATGGCTTTTTTAAAAGGCTGCAGAAGTCAGACTTGTAAACTTTAATTCTTTAGACACTCTTATAACATCTTTAGTCTATTTTCAAATCAAGAACCTGTAACCTTTCCCCTCCCCTACACCTTACTTAAGAGCCTTCCAAATGAGCTAAATTTGTAACTGAATACTGAGGGGTGGAAGAATGAAGAGGTTTGGGGTTTTGAGGAGATGATTCTGTAAAGCACACAGCTCAGTTTAATCCAAAACACAAATGTGATAATCACAAGATTGGCATTACAGAAACATCACCTAATAAACTGTGGCTTCAGATGCAGTTCAGCAAAGTACAGCTGCTTCCCCTTACATCAGCTCTCCCATTCTTTATTCCACATATCAGCTACCCTAGCACGTCTGCCTCAGTTCCCGAAGAGACAAAGGATCTTTTTGGCACTCAAACATGGCAAACGGCTCCAGCTTCTTGGGAGAAGATGGGGGGGGGGCCGAGGAGTGGAATAAACTGTTATCCAGATTAAAATGTTTCACATGTGCCAGTGTAAGTCCAGCCAAAAGTTGTTGCTATCTACCGCCCGTCCACAGTGACCTATGGGAAAACACTGTGTGGTCTCAGCCTTAGTGCTACTGGAGAGGCCCCCACGGAGTTAACACCTTGGTTAGCAATGTCACAGAACCAAAGAAACAGAAAAACCTCCCTTTCAGTCTCAGAAGGACTCCCCAGGGGAAGAGGCATACCATCAGGGAAGTGTGGGAAGCTTGCACTCATACCATCCATATCATGGACAAAGAGAGGAAGATGGGAAAAAAAAACCCCACCAAAAACAAACACTCAAAATCACAAAACACTCCAGCCTTTGGAAAAATCAAGCAATGGCTCCCACCAATGCAATTCACTTCTGCAGCAAGTGTTAGTACTACCACGATAGCAAAGACAGAGAAATTTACTCACACACTATTTACCCAACGAATAAACTGTTTTGCAGAAGAGCTTCACTGCAAGAATCACAGCTGGCTCCGACCCCAAATGCCATGTCTTAATTCCAAGATAAAAATGCCCAAAAGAGGAAAATACAAAACAGATCAAATGTCAGGCAGAAAATTATATTTGCTAATTTAAATTAAGCTTGCTCTTACTCCT
>NW_009259111.1:867931-873041 GCF_000687185.1 Egretta garzetta | reverse complement strand
AGGAAAATCAAAAGCCTGTAACTATTCAAGTCTGTTGAACTTGGAAGCTAATACAGGCACTGATAACAGCATTACTATGCTGACTACCACAAAGGAAACTATTACCCCAATTCTGAAATACTAAGCAGTGTATTGGCTTATGTATGTGGCAAATGCCTTCAAACATTTCATCACACCCATATTTTTTAAAAGTTTATATTGATACAGAATGCTGTTAAAATAAACCCTATCAACAGGAAACATGAAGATAAGCTGTCATTTTAAATCGGAAGCCAACAAAATAGAAAAATAGCGACACTTCAATTACAGACAGAGCAATGAGGTGAGACAACACTTCTATTTTACAGGTGAGGCGGAACACTTGCTCTAATATCAGTTTGTCAGATTAATTTTGAGTGGAGCTAGGTAAATACTATACACCGGGTATCATCTTAGAATTTCATACACCAGCACTAACAAAGCGGCTACTGTGCCAGCATACAGATAGATGCCTCGCTCATCATCAGTCCCGTTACACTACATAATCTACACACACACAGATCTTGCCTCAACACCATTAAAACAAAAAAGGTATGAGAGACAAAGAATAATTAAAATGGTATCACATCATCATACACTACAGCAAAAGGAGATCTAATATGGATTCGGAAAAGGCACATGAAGGGTGCCTACAAGGAAGGATACTTCCTGGACACATGGGCTTCACCTAACACTCATTTTCATCCTCCTTTAAGGATGAAGCTCATGATCAGATAGACAACTCGAAGCACCGTGATAAGGACTTTGGCAAAAGGAACACAAGTCCATCTACTGAATAAATTAATTTTTGGACGAAACCTTAGAAGACCAGCTCAGATTGGGAAGAAAGGCAAAAATTAATACAGGTGACAGACCAGTCACTGGCCTTAGTCTTCCAGAATAAGATTTTCTTTAAAAAACAGTCCTATTATTAAATCATCAATCTTTTCTTCACAGATTATAAGGATTTTCTTTCTTTTTTACACTATATCTCCTTTGTAAGACTTATTTCTGAAATAACTATTATCATCTTTATGATATCACATTCAAGACTACTAAGGCACGTGCAACAGAAAAATCTTAGATTAGAATATGGTGTCCAGATATTTAGGTCCCAGTCACCTATTTTGTAATAGCAACTCCCAGACTACAATTACACATAAGTATAATGCAATGGCAAGTTGATCCTTGTTTTTCCATTCCATGATAAACAAACTCTATCGACAAGTGATTGTTAAAAACTGACACACCACAGAGGAGGAAAAGAAAACAAAATCTGTAGTGAAAAAGAACGTAGAACAAAAACTCCAGCAGTTCCATATTGTGCGAGTATTTCCACCATCATTCAGATCACATTTAACTAACCCAACAGGTAATGGACTCCAGTTGAAAAATGAGATGAGGCATGACTTCATTCTCATTATCTTTCCAGGGCACAGTCATACAATCTAAATTAAGAAATCCTATCATAATGTTGCAGCATTACAATCAGTTATATTACACACAGCAGATTTTTGGTAGCTGATGTATTTTATTATTTCGTGGTGGACACCAAGTCAACCATGAGCCAGCAATGTGCCCCAGCTGCAAAGAAGGCAAATGGTATCTTGGGCTGCATTAGTCAAAGCATCACCCACAGATCAAGGGAGGTGAATCTTTCCCCTTTACTCAGCGCTGGGGAGGCCACACCTAGAGTGCTGTGCCCAGTTCTACGTTCCTTAGTATAAGACAGACTCAGACACAGTGGATAGAGTCCAGCAAAGGGCCACGAAGATGGTTAAGGGACCTCCTCACTCATGTGAGGAAAGGCTGAGAGAGCTGGGACGGTTTAGCCTGCGGAAGAGATGGCTCAAGGGGGAATCTTATCAATATATAGAAATACCTGAAGAGAGGGTGCAAAGAGGACGGAGCCAGGCTCTTTTCAGCGGTGCCTCATGACAGTACTAGAGGCAATGGGCACAAACTGAAACACAGGAGGTTCTATCTGAACATCAGAACACAATTTTTCACTGTGAGGGTGACTGAGCAGTGACTGGCACAGGTTACCCAGAGAGGTTGTGGAGTCTCCATCCTTGGAAATATTAATAAATCGTCTGGACACTGTCCTGGGCAACTGGCCCTAGGTAGCCCTGCTTCAGCAAGGGGGTTGGACCCAAGAACCTCCAGAGGTCACTTCCAACCTCAACCATTCTGTGATTTCCTCTATGAAGGAAATGTATCTGTAACAAATCTTTGCAGAATACTTAAAAGATTTCTGTCATCACTTCTGGCACATCAACAGCCACTAGAAATGTGGAAATGCACCTCAGTTCCTCTCTTGTCCAGCTCAGCAAGTGATACTGGATGAAGCTTTAGCTTCACCCAGTGTTGGGGTGTTGTTGTTTGTTTGTTTTGTTTTACTACCAGCTAGTAATTGTTTTTCTATTTTCTTTAACAGATCAGCCAGTGTGAACACACTTATCAAAATAAGAAAGATGCCCAGATAACCAGATCACTTGAATTTGGGGATAAAAAAGCCCTAGCAACAGCAAACATGCTGTCTTTAACCCATGCAAACTACAAAGCCCTAAGTACAGTATTTATCACTATATTAAAAGAACACAAGCAGAGAGAGACACACACACACACACACACTGCATTTTCTGTCAGTCAGCCAACTTTTTCAGGAAGAAGTGTTACAGCTGTGCTATTTCATAAGCTTCCAACATACAAAGGAAAACCGCTATCAGAGGTGTCTCTTCAAGCAAAGTAACTATACTGAGCATCAATTCATGATCTTATGCTTCATTTGTAAGTCTGCAGAAAACGCTATATCATCAGTATTAAGGTCGAATACCTGAAATACACAATTTCATTAGCTTGGTGAGAACAAAGTCCGCCGGCAGCATCCCCAGGGGCCCTGGCAGCAACCGCCAGTTCCCTGCGGCGGTGGGGCGGCGATGACATCATGCCAGGCTGAGCTCCGGCAGCCCTGACACAGGAAAGCCCTGGCAAGACCCGCTGCGCCCAGCTTCACCATGCTGGGGAAGCATCCCGCTCCCCAGCCCTGCACCCACCAGCTGAAGTGCCAGTGCCCCTCTTCCAACAATGGACACTTATAAAGCAAATTGTTTCAACAGTACAAGGATTCAGAATCTATTTTTCAGCACAGAAATAAGAAGGAGGGGGAAAAAAACAGTGCACAATAACCCTTTCATTCAAGCAAGAAAGCCTTCCAGGAAGTACGAAGTGTTTCAAAGCTTTATCCAAAACCCACTGAAATCAGAGGCCCTTTCCATTTATATCAGTGGACACTGGAGGAGGCTATAACCTAAGATACATTTTGAAAGCATTATCAGTCACACGATCATGCATTATTTATAACACAACAAACTCAAGAAAATGCACCGGAATTCCAGCTAGCTCATATGCTGTGATGTTACCATAAATTTATCCTCCCCCCCCTTGTTCCCCCCCCCCCTTTTTTTAAACCCTTTCCTCAAATCATGCAAAAATCCATCTCCCCCACAAATACTAAAACCTTTTCCCTCCCTCCAAAACCCACACCTTGTCACAAATGACACTGTTACAGTATCATGGTGGAACAGCAGAGTCCAAGGTATATTGCATGCTACAGTTTTACATACTATAGATGTAGCCCTTGACAAGGAAAGCAAGTACAGAAAGAACACCATGCTCCAGCTTTCAGACCTGCGCACTCAGACAGAATACTTAAAAACAGGCACTGATGTTTTCCAGTTTACTATTAGATAGCCAGCTCAAAGTAAAACACCACTGGTTTTAAATTTAATTACGTGAGGAGAGTTATTTATGTTCCTATCAAGATGAGGGAATATTACTAAGTGCGCCTTGCACTATGTTAAACAAATAGATATATAGTAAATGAAAACAAAATTAACATCAGAAACTGTTTTCAATCTAGAAACCTTGTTCACTTGTGATTTAATCAAGAAAAATCTGTGAAACCTCACATATCCTTCAATGAAATTGTATTGCATTTTGTTCTCTTGGATTTCTTACATTAAATTGATGCTGTAATTTAAAGTGCCATTATAGAGCAGACCATTATGCTGTATTCACTCTTCAAGTCTCAAACTGTAGTCTACAGTTATTTTAAATTAGACCAACATGAACCCTTTCAGGGGAAGGTACTGCTCAGCATGAGGGACAGACAAGAAATTTTGTCTGAAGACAGTAAAAGAGAAGAAAATAAAGCAAGCTTCCATCATAGCCGAAGTTTAGAAGACTTCAATGTAAGAAGTCAGTTCTAATAATACAAGTTTCGCTCTACAACAAATGTTTATTTAGTGGGGTTTTTTTAATACAATGATGTAAAAAAACCCTCATGACATCTTATAAAAGCAAGCTAATTAAAAAAAAAAAAAGACCATCCCACTGCACAAATTCTGAGCTCAAATACCCAAAGTAAGTACTGATGTTAGTCAGTTTTTCACCACCACATTCCTATATCTTTCTGAATGGTTAAAGATGCTGAGCAGCAATCTAAAGCCAGTACAGTGAAACTAAAGCTGAAACAAGGTGCTGCTAAAACAAAGAACAAATTTGTAACCTTAAAAACACAGGTTTGACACAGTGCTGTGGGACAAATAGATATGGTTTAGCTGTGTATTTGGTGTGAACATTCTCATCTAACAGCATAATTACTTGCTAATCCCACTTCTTTCCAAATACTGCTAGAAGAGAATTCTTATCCTATGCTACAACAAAACTTAATACAGAACAAGTAAAAAGTCTTTGCTTTCTCTCCAAAATCTGATTCATTAAGATTACCTGCGCGTTTCAAATGTCCAGGAGCCTGACTGAAAGTTGGTAAACGCAACTAGGCTCCAAAGCGAGTGCAGTGTGTCGCCTGTAAGCCAGAATTGATATGAAATAACACCACCGCCACCACACAACCTTCGCTTTGAAAAGGCCGTTCAAAAGCGATACTTTGTTGAGGTTTTTAAAGAAGTTAAGGACACTTCTGCAACCACACGCCTGTGCACAGCCAGGTATTTCTGCGTTCCAAGCACTCGGGGCAGCCTCACAGACCCCGAGGCGCCGGCGCCGCGGGGCACAAGCGCCGCTGCCC
>NW_009259111.1:860036-867167 GCF_000687185.1 Egretta garzetta | reverse complement strand
GAAAGAGGGTTCGCACAGGGGAAGTGCTTTTGGGACTGATTGGGTTTAGGGCTTTTTTTTCTATTTGAATTAACATGACACACAGCTCCCTTAACAGTTGGGCTTGCACAGCTGGGTGAAATCCACCCCCCCCTCTGGCCCAGCATGGGAAGGAAGACAACCCCTGGAGAAAAGGGGAAGAAGAACAACAATGACTCAAACCAGGTCACTGAGGGACCAGTAACACGTGCCCATGCTCTGAGTTGAGAGCACTTCTTTCTACTCACTGCAGAGGGACATGGGATCACTTTGCCAGACTAAAATTAGGTCTGTAAGCAGCTCCCCTTCCTCTCCTTACTCAGTTCTCTATTTGTGGCTTTCAAATCAAAACTCTTCCCTAGGAAAATTTAAAATTTGTCAGTCTTTTAGGATTATTAGCTAGGACTGCCCAAGTAGTTAAGCTTACATGCATAATGGTAAATTAATCAGAGACCAATCTAACTTAACATGCTATCAAGTTTGTGAAACTTCACTTATTTGAGTTTACATTGCTAAGACATGCTGAGTTCTTTGCAGGTACTTGGCACAGCAGCACGTGTAAGACTTCACTGTCAACGGCCTACAGCCTTTTGCAGCACAGTAATTCTGCTCTTAGCCATTTTGCCTGGTGAATTGTGGAGAGCTTTTCCCTCCTTCTGAGAAATAGGGAAAGTGGTAAGAAGCACTGGTGCTGTTAGTATGCCCTCAATTAAGACTGCATGGGCCACAGAATGGGTGATCAATGAAAGGAAGTATTAGACTTAGACTTGATGGACAGTTCTGACTGTTCAATTTTAAACCACTGAGGGAGAGATTTCAATAAAGATAGCAGGATAATTAGGAGCAATATTAGAGTGAAAGTCTCCAGTTAACTCTACAGTAAGCACATACATTTAGATTATCTTGAAGCTGCCTGGTGGTTTGCGGAAGACAGCAACAGGACAGAACTAGCTAAATCCGGTTGCTTTTATTCTACTATGTTCTCTAGCCATTTTTTGCACATTTTGCTTCTCAGTCTGCTTTCAACATGGCAAAGGACAACATATTCAGCACGTGGTAAACTTCTTCCGAGTAAGCCTGAACTGTCATTTAGTCCTTATAAGCAAAAGTCATAGCCTGAGGGTCGCCGAAGGACTTGACAGAAAAATCTACAGAAATAGCACAGACAGCAGCAGGGTTGGGTTGTTGTTTTTTTTTTTTTCAAATAAAGAGTAAAATGAGGAAATTAAGTTTTTTTAACTTGTACATTAACTGTTCCAGCAATAACCATGTATTTAGAAGATTTAGTAAATAAAAAGTTAGATGGGCCGGTAAGTAAGCAGAGGATTCCCAGAAATACTGTTGAGCAGCAATATTTAAATGCACACATGCCTTGCTGTGCAACAGGGTAAGGGACAAAAAATATTTTTAAGAGGACAGTCTCAGACTAAGAAATTCTGATTTGCTTTGAACTGCTACAAGAAAGGAACAAGAAGGGAGAAACTAACTGCGTAAACCAGAACCAATAAAACGTTAATTAATCAAGAAAGAGAAGAGTCACCACAATTTTTGCTGTGAAAAGCTCATTCATATTTTGTCAGATAAATTCTCTGCTTTTCCAGCCACCTTGCAGCCTAGACTCTCTAAAATCTAGGCATCCAGTAGATGTACACAAGCAGCTACAGCTTTCTCCTCCTATTTTGTCAAGGACTGTCTCTTTTCCATTGTATCTTTCCCCCCCAGATTATTTCATTTCTGAAATACACTCGCCTAGTCACCACAACCAAAGTCTGTGATGTCCAATCCAAAGGCCAGTAGCTTTAATCTGTCAGTCTTTAGCAATGTTCCCATCACACAAAACATCCAATATGGCAATTTTGTCAGTAAGCTTTGCGAATTGCTAGATGTCCCTGAGTAAGGCAACGGCACTCTAAACTACTTTATGAAATCTTGAAAGTATTCTTTATGATGTTGAGAAAAATCTGTGGAATTGTGAAATCCATGGAAACTATGACTGTTTAGCCACAGAATCATAAAGCTATATTAGTAAATAGGAAGTGATTTAAAAGCTTCATTGTCTTTGGCAAGACTATCGCTGTTGAGTCAGCTGCTGTTTTCAGTAGCAAAGACTGGCATTTTCAAGCTCAAGCCTTAACTCAAAGAGAATGAAGTCTTCTAAAAATAGCAAAGGATTTAATGTGAACATATCTCAATTATTCCTCTTGCTAGTTAATTCAGGCTTATTTTGCCACCAATCACAGTCATGATTATTGGAAGAGTTTATTTAAGAAGCAGTAAGAAACCCAAACAGCAAATTACAGTTTCTTTCAACACTGCTCAGAGATTTGAAGCTATCTGAAATAGGGTACCTGCCTTTTTCTGTGCAGCTGGTTCCCAAGATGGGGTAAGCTCAGAAAGGTAACAGAGCTCAAAGTATAAACAGATTGCTACAGTTGTCAGGGTGCTGATTGGATTGGGCATCTTCTAACTAATTTAATTAAGATATTTACTCTGAACTCTTAAAGAAAAAAAAAAAAAATCAGTGACACTTAACATCAAAGCAATCCTTTGCAGTCCGCAAAACTGGACCCTAGAAACTGTCTGCGATTGCTTAATGACAATGCGTCTGGTGCAAGCGATATCCACGCAACAGACTTCTGGAATACAGCCTGCACACTGGATCACCTAACACGCACATCCTCCCACATCAGGGCGCAGGTCAGAGGAGAACTGTCATGTCGAGGTGCTGACTATTTCTTACGCTCCCATGCAGCACTGTCACTCTTTTCCCCAGCTCCAGGAGGCCACACCTGCTGGTGCAGCCTGTGAGGAGGTCATAAATCTGTTATGCAGGTCTATCTACTACAAGGGCTCCCAGAGCCTCAGATGGGTAGTAGCACCAGGCCACTTGCTGGTGAGGTCCAAGAGTTTGTCGGTATCCAAGATGCAAGAGTCTGCATTAGTTTGTTTCCATTCCTTCCACTTTCACTTGTTGAGGGGGGTGCCCCAGCCTAGGGAGGTGGAGTCCTCCAAAGTGGAGACAAAGGCCAAGGCATTGACAGACAAGACAGCTCTTGAAAACATCCATGGTTCCAAAATGGTCTGCACATTTCCCGCTTGTGGGAGACCCGAGACTCAACCCAGTGACTGCAAAGGCAGCCCAGGAACCTCTGCAAGAGCACCCCACAGTAGAACAAGCTTGAACTTTGTATCATTATGAGGTTCCTTTTGACCACAGAATCAACCATGAAAGATGACAATACCCTGATTTTCATCATTGATGCCAAGACCAAGGCAAACACAGGGTCAAGACACTTTCAGAAAACTGCACAATATTGACAGCCAAGGTCACACACCGGTCAAGTCCGAAGTCTGGTTTGAAGACTTGTGGCTGGCTGGCCTAGTGTTCTAGTTGAGACACTGAGCTATATCCACAAAAGGGGCTTGGGTATCAAAGTGTCTGATTTACTGTATCTGCTTAATAAAGTTTTTACTATTCAGACAGAGCATTTAGGATCTCCCTTAACAGTGGAGGAGAATCAGAGGGTATTAGAGGATAGAATTCAGGGTAAGTCCCATCAGAGACAGCATACGGAGACCAAAAGTGCCTGTAAGAGGGCCCTGAGGGCACTACCAGGCCTTAGTGGCCCTGACCAGCCTCAGCTTGGGTCTCAACCCCACCAAACCATGGGTCCATTTAAGTCAGGCTGCTGGGCTGCATCAGACCCTGCTTACCCTTATTGGGCCCGATCCTGACCTTGTGTTGCTGGTTTGCATTTCTGGCTTCACCTCAGAGCTGTGGCATCACTGCAGACTTGCCTGATGACCTAGACTCTTGGTTCAGGCTGCCCCCAGCCTGCCCTGCTCCCTCACTGGAGGCAATGGACAGGCCAGCTGGGCTCTGCCCTTCCAGCCACCACCCTGGGGATGTTCCCTGTGACACGTCTTTTCAACACAGAACAAACAGTCAAATGAAAGAATGATTCAGTGATCTATCTGCTCAAAACACTTTTTACATCATCGAACTCCTCGAAGTACAGTAAACATTGCAAATTCCAGATTATTGGATACAACTGCCCAAGGGCTAGGTTGTGAAAGAAGAATCAGGAGTCACTAACATAGCATTGGATCTTAATTCTGATGCAGAATTTTAAAAGCTCTTTGCCACTATGGCACATTCTCCTCTCCAGAGCCTACTGACCTTGTGTCTACTAACCTTTTAAGACTACGAAGACATCACTGAAGTCCTAGAGATGTGCAGAAGCAGAATTCTGTGTTTTGAAGATTATCTACAGAAAGGAGCTTTTATGAGGTCTCTCACATAGCTATACACCAGTGATTGATCTTAGCTCTCATAATCCAGACCCAGATTCTTCCTTGTGTACTATAAAATAAGGAAACATAAATTATGACACTAGGTGGTATACTTTTAAGAAGACAAAGGGGAGTTACAGCATACTAGTAAACATAGTATGCTTTTATTCTTATTGCCATTATTAAAAGGCCATACCTTATTTCAGTGTGGGTGACCTGGAGCTATAAAGCCACCAGCTGAGAGTTAGATAGAAACGTGTCTCATGGCAAGACATCAATTGGTCATAAATATAACTTCTTTTTGAGGGAAATTTGAAACGCTTGCTCTGGATCCTGCTCTCCTGTCAGAATTTGACTAGCAGGTATGATTCTTAGTGCTTTAGCCCCCACAATTCCCAGTTATAACTCCACTGTTCTTACTTACAAGAATGAAAGAAAAAAAATACATGACTAAGGAACAGAAATTAATTTCCTGTTTAATTATTTTAATATAGTTGTAGTGCAAAGCACTACAAGTATGGATTTCATTCCTGTAGTGCAAAGCACTACAAGTATGGATTTCATTCCTGCAGCAGCAGCTCTCAAAGGCACCTATTCCAATTAGTCCTCACATTTGTAAAAGTGTACCTGCAGTAGCTGCTGGGTGTTTCAGTCCTTGGTCAGCCACCTGGCTGAGTGGATTCTGCTGGTTGTTCAGCTTAATCCAGAGTAAAGTGCATGGCATGAGGCAGGCAGCATACTTCAGTTCTAATGCAAAGCAGAGCAATCCACATCGCACTTTAGTTGCCATCATAAAACTAGGTTATCGCATATACACAATGAATATTCTCAGGAACAACACACAAAAATCTTCAAAGTTACCTGACAACAAAAAACATGTTTTGACTTTGCAGAATAGTGTAGTTCACTAACAGTTTAAAGACTTGCCATTTTTTAACTTTCACTTCTTTTGTCTCAACCCTTCAGCAAGCTTTCAACATCAGTTTTCTATACAAGGCAAAAAAAAAAAAAAAAGAATTCCATTAACTGGACATAACAGAACATTAAGGGAAGGTAAGTGACACTATAGTAACAACTTTAGCACATGAGCCTTCCATCAGGAATTCACGCAAAAAAAAAAGCAAATTATGCAAATGGTTCTATTTGAGGAGATAAAACAAAGTTAGACCCAATTGCCTTCCAGTGCAAAATATAAAAGCTTTTCAGAAGTACTGTTGTATGCAAGAAATTAATTGCAGATGGACAAGGAAGTCAAGTTTACCTAGGTGTCCTGAAATAAAGGTAGAAACAGAACAAATCTCATCTACATATGTAATCAGCTCAGTTTAATTTTTAATCAGTCATTAAAAATATAATTTAAGAACTCATCCCTTTACAACAGCTAGTAAGAAATTAAGCTTAGTGGGAAATTCAGCATGCTTCATTGTACTCAAAAATACAATGTTTCATAGAATAGCTTTATTATCAAATGGCAAAAGACATTTAGTAATGATGTCATGCAGGTATCACAAAAAATTCCACAAGATGAACAGGTCACCTAACAGCTCAAAATTCCCTGCAATTAAGAAACAAAGCTACATCTTCCTGATTTCCCGGTTTGTTTTCATGGTAGGCACTGTTTTCCTATCAAAACGTTATGGCTCTCTTGGATCACTTTCCAGATCCCCTAAAGGAACACGTAGGCTAGCACAGAATTCCACAGCACAGTGCTTTTTTGCCTTTTTCACAAGGCCGACCTTACTCTTCACAACCCTCAGAAGCACTCCTCTTAGGGTAGGAGGCTGCCCGAGACCCTTGGCAGCTGAAGATAAACACAGAAGGGACAGGTTAAAAAAAAAAAGCTGAAGTTTTGCAAAAGTTAAGAACCCTTTTTTCAACCTTTTTAAGGTCTTCAGGCTTTCAGCCACTGTGATGGGAACCTGGTCTATGGCTGAGACACAACAGGTTTTTCAGTAACATAGCCTGATCCCATCTACACAGTGAAATATAACGCTGTGAAAATGTCAAGTGATAGCATGATTCACATGAAATTGAAACATAGTTCAGTTCCCTCTTTACTGTCAAGGTTCCATCCAAATGTTGGCTTTACACAGAATAGAAGGGATTTTACAACACCATCTGTTATTGACCAGAAATTGAGACAAATTTTGAAAAGAGCCACTGGACCATAAGTAGTAGGTAATTTATTCTATGAGCTCATCTGCATGAAAAAAAGTTAGCTATGCAAAAACTAGGCTGTAAATCTACGGTGACTTCGCATTCAATAGTCCAAGGGACACTTGCTCACCAGTTAAATTCACACTGAAGTTTACTACGGAGTAGAACCCCTGGATAGATGACCTCCAAGTTAGAACTGCAGTTCTAAGAAGAATCACTGTTCAGTTTTAAATGCCAATAAAGTACACCTTTAAAGTAGATTCTAAATAACAAAACAATTGCTGAAGCTAAATGATCATACAGTAAGCTTGCAAACAGAAGTTATATGAATTCCTTTATATACCTTTGTAAAAAATACCATTTACTGTGCAGCCCAGATTTAAATAAAAGACAAATAGTGTATCAATAATATTTACTATATATTTACATGTAATACTGTGATGAAATGAAGGAGTCAATTAACATTATGTTACAAAAAGAACAAAACTCTTTAAAGGTACCAGTACCTTTCACATTATCACATTTATGGAACTGTTCCTCTTACATCTCAAATGATCTATCATACGGTGAGTTAACATGAGGATACAGACAAATAAACCCTTGAATTGGAGCATACGCTGATGCGTCAGCTCCCATTTCGGCAAGATACTTCAGGGGCACCAA
>NW_009259111.1:850460-859997 GCF_000687185.1 Egretta garzetta | reverse complement strand
ATGCCCCAGTTCCTTGCTGACCAGGGCCTCATTTTATGGGACTCCACTGACAATACAACAAACTACCACAGTTATAAGCATACAAGGGGAGGTATCACATACCTTATTGAGTGAATATACGCACTTTTACCTAAAGGTGAATCACAGCTGGTTGCCCATCAACAGCTACTGACTTACCAGACAATGGAATCACCCTTTCAATTTTATGTACACTGACACATGAACCTTCTGTTAGCGACACTTTAAACGTTATTTGGAATCAGCTCTTTAAGAACTGCACCAATTTATGTACCTGACATTTCTAGCTAATCCAGCTGCAATGGAAAATTTTATACTCTTTACATATTGCTTGAGAAATGGTAATATTACACTGCTTAAAGTTATATGGTTTTGAATCACTTGAGAACTGAGAGTTTTATATAATCATATGATCATTTTCTTAAATTGGCAGGATAAATCTATGCAAGTCAAATATTGGCAAAATAATCAACATTAAAAAATTAAAATTAGAACTTCAAAATCATCAGCCAGTCATGATAAAAATTCTAACCTGCTTACCCCCTTCCTATATCCTCTTCCAGAGGAAAAAAAAAAAAAAAAACAACCACACGTTACAGAGGACAAGAGGGAATGATGTGACACTTTGCCTTTGTTAATCCAGTTAGTAAAGCAGATGTAGGTTCAAGTATTTTAAAACCACACAGCACTAATAAATAGAAGTAAACAATCAGGATGAGAATATCATTGTAGTTAAAGTACTGCAAAAACCCTTTGTTTCTGAGTGAGCACCGTTATTATATTATGCTATTATTTTGGAACTCCAAAAGGCAAAAAAAAAAAAATAAATATTGCTAATAAGAAATGTAGTCAGACCAGATCATGTGCAAGCCTTCAGAGAATGTTACAAAATCAGACTGAATAATTAAGGGTTTTTTCCTGCAAGTTTTAGAAAGCATTATTTGTAGTTTATGTCTACATAATAATTTTTACTCTGCAGATAATCAGAGCAAAATGTTACATCTGTGTTTTCACTTCCCTCATCCTGAGGGCCCCCCAGATGCACGCTCCCAAAGTAAAACACTGATGGTTTGGTTACAAAACTATATGCAGTACATTTCTGAACACAGTTCCTTCTATTTTAGGCCATGTGTTCATTTAACGGCGTTCTTATCAATTATAAGCCTCCCCATTAATTCCTTACGATCCAATAGAAAAGCAAATATACAAATATCAGAAGTGCTGATCCTGAGATGAAGTATGAGAAATTCCGGTCCAGTTTGATCCTTATTCAAACTTCTGTTTCAGTTTCTTCTGGAAGACAGCTGGTAGGATGGAGAGGATGGCTAGAATCATGAGAACAAAAACAGAGTTCCAGGAAACAGCTTCCCCTGCTGTTGTAAGTTGGTACAGCGTTGTTCCTGCCTTAATGGCTACAAAAGACGGTGGTGCCACACCTGGAGTGGGGAATTAAAAGGGGAGCAGAGCAAAGGAAGAAAAAACAGCTTGTTAGGGTGAAAAAAATTTAAAAAAAAAAAAAAAAATCACAGATTGGTCATCCAACTTTTAACATCAAAAAATTCAGACTTTGTTGCCTTGTACTTTTTTTTTTTTTAAGAGGAATGTAGATACAAAATGCAAAGACAAAAAAACCTTACCAAAAGAACTGGTTTTATGCCATTTTTATTATTTTTAACACCAACTCAAACACAGAACACTAAGAAAATAATCTCTGCTCTTAGACTCTGCAGTTTCAAGCTGTCTCTCTACAAACCAATTTTAAGTTCATAAAGGAAAAACACAGACTGTTGCCTAGCCAGATTAAAAAGTATTTGCAAAAAAATATGCCAATTACAGAACTAAATTTTTCAGCACTATATTAGTTAAATTCTGAATTCACCCCTAGGAAGATATATTATGATGAACAAAATGGAGTGGGAAAAGGAGAAACAATCCTTCATATCAAAGTCACATACACCCTCACACAATTATGCTGAGCTCAAAATAGGAGCTTATAGAAGTTCACAGAAGCATTATAGTCATGGAGCGGAACAAAAGGTTACTAATATGGTGTTCATAGAATGTATGTTTCCTCAAGCAAGAAATTACCCTGGGCTCATTACCTCTCATCCAGTACATCAGAATAGTCCTGACTACTACAACCTTTTGATGCTATGAACTCCACACATTGAAAAGTACAAACCCAATCTTACTATGTAATCTTTCAGCTGTCCAGCAGATGGTGATCTCTGCTGAACACCACATACAGAGAGGAGCAAATAATATCCCTTCCTCTGGCTACCCCCAAACCGCAGTTCACTAGCCAGAATTCTTACCTAGAAAAGTGCCAATGAAAAATACTTTCAATGGCACATTAATTACAGGAGATGTTATATTGATAAACCAATTGGGAAGAAAAGGTGTTATTCTCAAAAATATTATGTAGTTAATGAGGTGTTCTCTGTGTCTTTCAACCTGCAAAACAAACAAACAAAATCAGTAAAAAAATCCCTGCCTTGAAAATACACAATGACTTTACTACTAGAGGTTTGCTAGGGGTTTTTGTCTCTCTTTTGTAGAAACTTACAAGTCCCAATCATAAAAATCAGTTAAACAATAAATGACTCAAGGAAGAGTCATCAGTGAATCACCTGTTAAATAGTGCTGAAGTTAGTCTGGAAATACCAGTCTGTGGCAGAGCATGGTGTCTGAATCAGCCAACTTAAACAGCAAACAAGTAATTTGGCACAGCAGCAGGCTTAACTCTGACTTTAGTGCAGCAACCTCTGCCTGCCTAGCTGTAGCCCAATCAACATGGCCAGCTCATCATCCTATTCGTAAAGCTTTTGCGGGAACTAGCAAAAAGTTTGTTCCTCAACCTATTCTGTCCTAACTCATGATCAAACTTGAAACATAGCTGTAGTCCTCACTTGGAAACTTACCCAGGTCATGCCTCTGAAGTTCATGAGGTGGCTGCTACCAGCACAGTTGCAAAACCTATCTCCCCATATGGTACAATGCCTAGCATTAACATTACCCATTACCACAACAGCCCCAACTTTATTTACATTCTAAATTACCTTCTCAAGTCTAGCTCAGCTCCTTACACTATTACTACATCAAAGCCTCTTCTCTTTCCAGCCTGGCTTTAGCACATCAGCCCTTTCAAACAAGAACTGTAACTTCAAACCAAATTACAAGGGTAGCAAAGCATCCACCACTTCTGGCCTATCCTGGCAGACCTTCACTAAGTCTAAGCCTGGTCATCCAGCTCCAAACAGTTGGAAGTCAAACCTGCTCCAATTGCAATTCCAACTGAACTCACATGTCAGTAGGCCCACTATTGTTCAGTAATACCACTATGGGGTTTTTTAGATCTTAGTGAAGGATAAATATTTAAACATTGATTAATCCTGCATATAAAATGTCTTAGCCCTCAAAACTCAAGCATGACATAGTCCAATTAACCTGGAGACAGTGAGATATGAGCTGCACATGTAGTTACATAATTTTAAAATCACATATCCAGTTCTAGTAATGGAAATAGTAACCATTTGCCGCTCAGAGAATAGTCTCAAGATTATACTATGATATTAAGATTTACTTGGGTCAAGAGTCAAAATACTACTGTATTATTTAATAAGGTCAATTGTGCAGGACACAGCTCCACATCTTACCTAATGAGGAACAAGTTTAAAATATTTCTATGCGATTCAAACACCTTGAACAGAGTACAGTAGCAAGTTGTGCTTCATACTTGCAGAAGGAAAAAAAAAATGTGTTTAAACATGTTTCAGAGTATCCAAGCAAGAGACATGAGGTCAAATACTAATCACACCATGGTTTTGTATTGCAAAACCTTTAATTTCATCTGACGATTAACACTTGCTGAAACGAACATTACCAGATATGCAAAAGAAAGTTTCTAAATGCTCCAGCCACAATAACATCTTCAAATTAATATTTTGCAATCAGATGTACAGCTATGGGTTTGCTTCCCTTACAAAACCCACAAACCCAGCTTTCATTAGTTCTGATGCTTAGAGAGCTATTACTTTAAATCAAAACCAGAGAGGTTTCCTATTGACATTAGCTAAACCAGAGGGGTTTTCAGTCACAAACTCCTCCTAGGTAAAAACAGCTTCCTCACAGGAAATACCATAAAATGAGGAATATTTCCCACCGTTTAAAGTAATTGCAGTGTCAGAAAGGCGTCAGAATCCTTTCTTTGTAACTAGATACATGAGCATGAGACACCCTACTTTTCCATGCTATTCCACTATACATTTTCTATCATCAATTTCAGCATCTCTAGAAACTTTACCTGTTCTGACCATTTTACTGCTTTTTCTGTTAAGTATCTGTACACAACAGGACGTCCCACTAGGTATGAAAGCATATAGCAGAATGAAGCTCCAAGTCCTGAGCACTGGAAAAAAACAAACAAACAAACAAATGAGCAGAAACTCTAATCTTAGCCTTATATCTCTATTTACTGTATCAGCTGGCTGACGCCTGCTTCTATGCAGCCCTGCATTGAGGCTGAAGGGCTCTCCTTCACACACTCACAAAGAATGCTGTCGACCAGACAGCTCTTTCATTTCCAAGTAGACAATGTTGATTACTGAGTTAATACTGAGCACTTCTGTAGTTTTAAGATTTTGAACAGTGAAAGCTTTACAAATAAGGGGCACAATGGCATTCAAGATTCAAACTTGAAAATTCATCAGTTTGGTCCTCCATACCTACTCAATTATTTCATTCCTAAGTACTAAGGGTCGTTAGGACTGCATCTTTTGTAAATGATATTTTTTGAAGCTTGTCAATAACATACATCTTTCAATTTAAGCTTCTTGGGTATTTAAGCCATTTAAAAACAAATGTGTTTTGCAGTGTGATAATAAAAATGTTATCATGTTCTGCAGTTACAATCGGGTTCTGGTAGATGCTAGACAAATTTAAGGTAAAGGAAACTCTGGCTGATTCACATCCAACTGCCTCCGTTACTAAGAAAACTTGGAGAAACGGTTCAGTCTTTTGGATCACCACCCAACACTGCACTGAATTTTGTGGGCAATGCCATTCTCACAACAGAGCTGAATGAGAACTCATTCATACCCCGTTTCACTCAGACTCTGATCATTTCAAACAGGAATCTGTTCAGATGCTTGGTTGTACTCCAAATGCATAGAAATATATGCCCTCACAAATTGTTTTCCATACTTACCAGACAAACAAGAAATAAGGCCAGTGGAAAGGGATAAAGAAACCCTGACAGGATACTAAGAAATATAGACCCAGGGATAGCAAATGTTTGCAAGCTGGATGCATCTTAGTTAAGAAAAAAGAAATTTTTAGAATTACCCAATTCTTAATTTTATAAGCAGTCGGGGTATATATTACAGTTTAAAAAAGCATAAATATAAATAGGCATAGCCTCCAAAGATCTTTACTTCCAAATACATTTGCAGAGTAGCATAAGAAGTCCAAGCACAGAGAAACAAGGGGTAGACTTATGATGTGTTGCCTGCTTTTGACAGAAATCTTATAAAGCAAAAAAATTTGTACACTATTTCAGCTGAGTTGAACTGACTGTATCAAAAAGCCAAGTAATCTTCCTTTATTTTAAGTCCATTACAACCACTACAGCTTTTTCTAAGCAAGTGTCAAAGTTCTGAGATAACTGTAACATGCTTGTCAACTGATCACTGTCTGTGGCCAAAACCATAAATGTCGTCACATCAGCTGCTACAGTAGTTCAATAAACAGCCAGTTCTGTTCTACTTCTTGTTAAT
This sequence comes from Egretta garzetta, assembly GCF_000687185.1. Lineage (NCBI taxonomy): Eukaryota > Metazoa > Chordata > Aves > Pelecaniformes > Ardeidae > Egretta > Egretta garzetta. Next base: position 854,205 of record NW_009259111.1, on the reverse strand, counting down.
ATATAAGCTAAGATTTTAATTTTCTTCAAAATTATTATTTGTGAACTACACTTAAAAAGAACAAGCTAAAAGATAATTACTAGTGGCACATTCAGTGCTGATTTTTCTCCGAGTTACGAAAGCCTCCTGCATTAAACTATGAAACAGACCTCTTATACAGCTTTTTAAAGTTATTAACCTTTAGCTAAGTGTTCCAGTTAAGAGTGTGTTTAATGATTAATTAATATATTCTGCACTTAGGAAAAAGAAGTTAACACAGAACACAGATAGCCTTTGTGTCTCCCTAGGCAGAAAGTACTTCAGAAGTTTAGTGCACTCTAAAAGGAAACAGAGATTTGTTTTTTGAATGTGGGTGCTGCAGAAATGAAAGAAGACTCAAAACATTTTCTTGAGAAATGCTGTAAAATATTCTGTAAACAATCCTTATATGGCACTTTCGAATGTCTCAAGGAAGAGCAGTGCAGTAGTCTCAGTATTCCTTTAGAATCAACAGTAATTTCTAACTGGCAATTCAGTTTGCAATTTAAAAAGTTAGCATAACTCTGAAGTGAGACCAAGGCTAATACCAAAGCTAATGATATTGTCCATAACAGACACAGCCAAGGTGAAGCTGCATGCCGATCCCCAACAGCATTTACTACTACACACACTACTACACAATTTCCTTCTACTCAATCTCTTAAGAGTCCAAAAAGCATACTGAAACACATAAGAACTGTTTTTAAGCTCAAAGATTTTGGAATATCTGTGCCTATTTATAAACACACCTAGGTATGTTAGCCTTCTTCACCCATGATCAAGAATCTTAAGTTTGTACTTTTCATTTCTTTTTCAGAGAAATTTGACAATATAAAAACTGTCATTTATATCAGAAAAAGGATACAAAACATATGTGGCAAAATAAGCCACTAATACTTGAACATAAAATGTGTCCTTATATTTGGACAGGACTTTTCCCAAGGCCTTTGCATCATCCATATCTCTAGGAACCTTTATACATTCTCTTTCTTCTCTGGGGAAAAAAAAAAAAAAAAAAAAAAGAAAAAGGCAGAAATGGTGGTAAATATAATCCAACAGTATAGTAAAATTACTTACTGAATATATAATTAGATGCACTACTTCATTAAACTACAACCTCAGCAAACAAGCACATGATTATTGTTGTGATAATGTTCTTAGATGAACACATATTTGCAGTGTTTTGTATTAGAAAATCCTCAATTTTAGATATTTGGAAACCATATTCTTTTCTTCATTACCACAATCAGCTTCATTTCTAGCTGGTTTTGGGGGGATTTTTTCTCACCAAGTACTGATCAAAAAGAAATAATTACTCAAACCAAATCTTGGCAACTGAACAGCAGTCAACATTTCAGGCAAAACCAACTGTAACTGCCTCAACACTAGGGTCATAACATTTGAAGTGCAGCAAAAGTGGCAGAGCTTTACCTCACGAACAAACAAAGCTTTAAGAGCAAAATCTCATGTCACACCTTAATCTGGTGCAACCCTGGGCAGCACAGTTGAGTGTCCTCTCTTCCTCTGTATCAGACTTAGTGATTGGACTGTTGCAAACTGAACTTGTTGAGCAAGTTAATCAGACAGAAAATTTAACTACTAAAAGAAAAAAAGAAAGTTGTCAGACAAGCAGGCTTCCATCTATCTACCTTTCCAACATGAGTACTAGATGCAACGGAAAAGGAGAAAAAGAGAATGGGAAGCTTAGCTATGAAGGAAGCAGGATGTTCCCTTTTGATGACAGCCTGCAGTTATACCAGTGCACAGGGAATTTTATAATAAACCTAGCCCTAACTAATCATGTTTTGGCACTCAGCTGAAGAAGCTTAAGAACACAGTGAGTTACTATTGCTAATCTGACAGGGGTAACTTCCCAAAACACACTATCTCAGTTGTCTAACAGAAACCCTAGGTCAAGTACAACTCTGTTTACACAGATCTTACTGGTTAGTATTTCAGTATTAAGCTTTGTATCTTGACATTCTAGGTTATACACTTAAATTCCCTTTTAAAAAAATAAGGTTATATTTATAATTAACTCATGTCAGTTTAAAAATTACTTAACTCCATTTGGGCTCCTCTACAATTTGATGCTAAATGAAAAGCAAATAAAATAATCTTTCCTCACATACTTACTCACTAAGTTGCGGGAAATTTTTATATACCAGGAACATAAGGAAAGCAGCTGATAAGAAGATAGACACTAAAATAAGAAGTGATGTCCGAGCTGATCCACCTTCTGCCTGAGCCTTCCCTGAAGTTAAAACAAAGAAAGTTGAAAACAAAACAACAACAACAAATAAAACCCCTCACATCTGACAACAGATTTCAAACTTACACTTCAAGGAAATGTTAAGGTAAGCTCTCTGTGGACATAATCTTCTCACCAATGCTTTCAATAACATATACAACACACTGATCACATTCCCTGAAAGCTCTCAAACTTCGAAGTTCTTACACTGACAAACATCCCATTGAAGTCAACTTCTATAATCCGCAATAATTTAAGCCTCAATTAATAAATTTTTAAGAGAAAATAGAGCAAAATAAAGCAAGCCATTTTTATTTTTCCCTTTTTGCCAAAAATCTTCTGCTAGTCTAGTTAATCAGAGATTTAACATTAAGTTAAATCTTCAGTATGTACAATACAACTTTGAAACAGGCTCATTAACATATTTTTATTTTTTTACTCCTAAGAAAGAACACCAAGCACAGCCAGTAACCAACTAGGTGAGACATGCTCATCAGGAGAAAACATGTAAACACACACACACGAGTCTGGGATATAGAAATTGCAGTTCTCAGACTTGGGAACTACACATATTTTACACTCACAGAAAAAAAGACTTCTGGATATGTCTATGTCAGTTTTTACTAGCCTTTAAATTCTTGTGTAAAGGAAGTAATGGGAGTACAGTAAGTGATACAATTATATTTTAGGCCTCTTCTATACTCTAGATTTTTACCAATATGACCATATATATGCAATACACTGATGAGCACTGATGCAGCTATACACACAAAGAATTTTAAATGGAGAAACAAACAGTAAGAACTCTCTGTGTCCACACTAGTGTGTATGTGTGCATGTATGAAAACACACTCTCTCCTCAGACAGGGCTAGGCTAGCACAACCGTGCAGGGAGCATCAGCCTTGGTTACCAGAAGAACACAAAAAATACCAAGGCTGTATTTTCATTCGTAGATGCCGGTGGCATGACTGCAATGCCAACAACGCGCAACATTCAAGCGGGTCGCACTGCCACCTCACTGTTGTGAAACACGGCGAAAGGATGACGAAACCCAGGGATGAAACAGAGCCGGCTGGACAAGCTTGGCGATTTTACTCGCTTTAACATTTCCCCCCCCCCCCTTTGAGGTCAGCGTGATCCCACAGGTGTGCACCGGCCCGGCTAAGGCCGAAGGGGCAGGAGGCAGCATCCGTGTAGCAGATACAACCCTGAATACCTCACCGGTAGTTATTTTAATTACACTTTCTCCAGAGAGAATAAATAAATAAATAAATAAATAACAACTTAAGAGGACGAAAAAGGAAAATACAGCCAGCTGCACTTTCTGCCGCTTTTTGTACCACGGTCATGCCGGTAGCCGAGTAACACACAAACACACGAACCCACGCGTGCTTCCTCATTAGCGTGTGCGGGGCGGGCTGTTGCCCCGTGCCGGCCCCCCGGTAGCGGCTGACAGGCCCCGCGGAGGGAGCCCG
>NW_009259111.1:849972-850315 GCF_000687185.1 Egretta garzetta | reverse complement strand
AGGGCCCGGGCAGGCCTCGCCGGCACCGAGAACCGCGGGAAGGAGGCGGGAGCGGCCGCTCCTCCTCACCCCACCGGGCCGTGCTCCCGCCCCCGTCGTCGTACAGCGCATGCGCCGATGCCGGCGTGCTGCTTTGGTGAGGAGCATTGCGCTTCTGCGCCGTGATATACGGGCCTCACGTCGTGAAATGCGTCGGTGGGTTAGTTACCGTAAATACGGTAACGCCTCCCGCTGGGAACGCCCATAGGGGTTTATCGGTTGTGCGCTTAATAGGGGTAAATACGGTGCGGGGTGCTCCACCAGCGCGGCGATCCCTCGGCGCGGCGGGGGGCGGGTGCCAGCC
>NW_009259111.1:849679-849930 GCF_000687185.1 Egretta garzetta | reverse complement strand
GAGGGCCCTCACCGGAGCGCTGGAGCAGTAGTGGGCTTTGAGGAAAAGGGGTAGACCTTATTTGATTTTTACAGTTAGGTTTTTAGGTTTTTCGAGACGGTATGTGCCTCGCTTTCCAGCAGAAAGCTTCAGTGCGCTGTTTCAAACGAGCCGGATTGCTCTTTGCCGGGAAGAAAGAAAACTCCTTTACCTGTCTCAGGATTTTCTTCACGTATCTCCCTGTCAGTAAGAGGGTTTGAAATCCCTCAGAA
>NW_009259111.1:829121-849667 GCF_000687185.1 Egretta garzetta | reverse complement strand
GTCACAATGTTCACAGATTCCTTGGCATTCACGTTCAATCTGACCTTGAAGTACCTATTTCCTCATGCAATCTTGTGGCAAATAGGGCATAGGGTCATAGAATCGTTTAGGTTGGAAAAGATCATCAAGTCCAACTGCTAACCTCTTAACCAACATCTCTCAACCTTTCAACTCTCCCTGCCAGCAAGAAGCATTACAGTAAGAGTTCTCCAGAGAGAACACTCTGAAACTATGCAGATGACACACATTGCATAAGCTTCTGGGCAGATGTGTTGGCTGATGGAGATAGTGTGTCACCCTCTCTCCCCTTTTCCAGCTGTATCTACTTACATGTCTCTAGCCCTGCTTCAGGGTCTTTTTCTAGAAAGGAAGCTCTCATGAGAGAGCTGGACACTGTTCAGAGATTTAATTCAACCTCATTTATCTGAATACTCTGGCTGCAACTAACTTTTTACTATGACTAGACACTTAAGATTGCTTGTACAGGATACAACAGATAAGTAATTTTATAGCAGTAGATTTTTACAGATTGTGTTTCCTGAGTTCATAGGTCTTCATAAAGCAGTGCGGAAGATGCAGTTCAGCACACAGCAGACCACTTCAAAGCGTTACTTTAATGCTGCACTGCACATACCCAACTTATGTTACAGTGTAAGTATCTACAGGAAGTTGATTCATTTAAGATCTAAATAGTCTAATATGCTATTACACAAGTACAGCCCTGCCAAATCCAGTGGGAGGAAATAATCCAAACTATAAATCGTGATCAGATTCCAAAGAAAGCTTCAAGTCCTGAGCAGATTCCACATGAAGCTTTAATTTACTCAGAATTTCTTACATTTAGAATCAAAGTATTTAAAATCTTGTAATTCACTAATATTTTTAATTGGTATTTCAGAAATGCTAGTGCCCTGGGGAGCCAGTCAGGTCTATGAACTTGTTGCTTTGGGCATTGGTGCCAGATGACAGAATCCTTTGTTTTTTCAACCCCTTTCATTAGCAAATTGTACATACTAGCAAGATGGGAATTGCTGACACTGTAGCAGATAGCATTTTTTCCCCTATTGTAAGTGCACATCGTGTTTCTCATCTCTCCTTGATTATCCCATTGCTTCTGGTATTCCAGGTAAAATGATTCAAACATTGGGACTTCTTTCTTGTCTGGATAACTTCCGACAAAACATCAAATAGATACTAAACCGAAGAATGTTGGAAGTAAAATCGTAAATCAGATTATTATGCAGAAAAATGTTTACCAAGTCATCCTGAAACAGAGGAGAAAAAGCATATACTGAAAATGTAAATAGATCTGTGGAGCAGATTCTAAATGCTGCAAAGCTATCTCTTCTTTTGGTGTAGTGGTTTGTATAGTGGGGCATGAATCCCAGTTCGACATGTTTGTTGTTCAGTAATCACTCAGAGCCAAGGAGTCGGGCAGAGCCTGCTTCAGTGGATGTCTGACTTCTAATTAACCTGCTTTGTATTGTGTAGCCCCTCCGTGTCACCCAAATGCAGGTAACCTGACAGCACAGATTAGGCTAACATCTGACTCCTGCTAAGTTCTCTGCAGTTACCACTGTAAGACATGCAACGAACAGTTACAGCAATACAGATTTGTTCCATGTTTCCCCTTCTATTTAGTACAAGCACATGGCCTGCAGATGGTTCCCAGGGCGCTGATTCTGCAGTAAGCTCCCAGTGTTAGTATATGTCTCATTAAAAATAGAGAAGATAACTCTATAATCAACTCAGTGTTACAGAGCTCCAGCTTTCTGAGTTGCTGCCAGAGTGAAATTTAAGGATTCATTAACTAGATCACTTTGAAGTTGAAACATACTGCATACATGGTATTTGTTAGACTAGATTATCAGAAGACACTTAGACTGTGTTTTATGCAGTTCTTGGTTCCCCTCAGGAGGGGTGGGAGGGTGGTACTGCTGTTGTGAATGTGTTGGCTATTTTACTAAACTTTGAAACTGTCAGTGGTGTTTAGTATCCGCTGACATTTTAAATAGTCACCTCCAAAGACATCCACACCTAACAAGTGTCAGCAGACCTCTGCATTCACTCAGGAAAAAAAAGGGACATGTCTGGGGAATGTTCCTTAGGACTCATTTCGTAAATAAAGTAACTCAGAACCTCTATTTAAAATATTAAATTAGATTCATTTACTGGAAAGAAAGTAAAGAATGAAGAACACCACCATAAGGCACATTCCTTACATGTTCAGAGGAGAAAGAGTTTGGGTAACTGGAGCTCAGTGAGGGGTCAAGGAAATTTCTGACACATGGTTGAGGTCAGCACTACTGGAAACAGCTTCACAGTGTAACAAGAAGGATAGTTTACTCTCTTCATGTATAAAGTATCCCCTATACATAACGTATAACTTCCTAAACAACAAAGTCTCCTGTGTCTTTGCAGCTTATTTCTAAGCCCCTCCTGATATGGAACATAGGCTGCACAATACTTGGCTCAGCAGAGAAAGAATGAGGGAAGTGCTCTGCTCTCCAGCCGGAGTGTGCTCAATGGCTTTCCCAGTGGGAGCAGGACTCTCTGTACTTAGAGGCCACAGACTGAACGAGGCAAGTACCCACAAGCTTTATGTGAATTGGTTTTTGGAAAATACACCTTAAACGCAGACTATGAGGTCTTTCAAATTATATGTGAACTAAAAGGAAAAACGCTTTTTTGACCTGCTGGAAAGAAACAAAATACATGGACAATTACGAGGGCGGCAGCTTAAGTGGTCAGCTATAGGAAGTCACTTCCTTCTGTGTGTGGTTGGATGGAATGTTTTATTTTTATCAAATTGAAAGAGCTGTCTTCCCACAGCACAAAAACTTGTACTTGCTTCTTTCTTAAATCACGCCTAGATGGACTGATAGAGCACGTGTCACATGGCTGAGTCACTTAATGCTGCCGATGCTTTGTAGACTGAGTAGTGCTAATTGTCAGCAAGAAGGAGGAGGAAGAAAGACTGAGAGCGATCCTACTCCTGAGAGCTTCTAGCTGAAAATTATCAAAAGCGGGAGCATTAATAAGTAAATCATACGTATAATTTCTTGAGAAGTGCCGATTTAGAAACCTTTTCTCCTGCTTTCCCCCATTATTGTCTTTCTTTTCTTTAAGGAAAACTGCATTGTTTTAACATTTTTGTTATGTATAAATATGGCAAGAAATTACTCTGTTCCAACTAACAGTTTAAATTTCAGAATAAAGTGGCTGATTTTGCTTTACACAGAACAGAGAGCTACTTTGCTGGCATCTCAGAAAGGCAGTAGCTTGCAAAAAGTTGTAGCAACCTGAAAGGCCGATGATACCAGAGCTCACCTCCCTGCCTGAGACCATTCCTCAGTGATGGAAGAGAAGTGATGCAAGGCCCAGCTGTAACGTTCAGCTGGGCGGCCTACCAGGTTCAGAGTGCCTGCTATTGCACGTGCCCCCTCGTAAGCCATTGCAGAGCCTGGCGCTGTTCCAGCAGAAACATGTGCAGAGATGGCATGATTGGTCACAGCATTCCGTATGCTTCTCAAAAAGGACTTTGCATAGGTGCTTTTGTCCTGAGTCTTCCTCCCTGGCCTGGTTAGGATTGGGGTGGACAAAGCCTGAAGTTCATGAGCACTCAGCGTATCATCTCTGGTTGGTTTTGAGTCTGTCACGGCTCAGTGATGGTGCTGAGTTGTCTCTCAGCGTGGGTGCTAGGTGTTGTATGTGGAGGTGACGATGACTTCCCAAATACAACAGTAATCCCAGTGAAAGAGAAAGGACATTGCTTGAACAGTTCAGAAGGGAGGGTAGCCATAGGCCTTGCTCTTGGAGCACAGCTGTGGAAAGAAGCTGGCAAAGATGAGTCTGATATGGCCATTCTGAGGCAACTACGAGAGGTCTGTGGCGTAGTGCTACATACACGCAACAGCCAGGAGTCTGCTGGAGTAAGATTGCCTTTTCAACAGTTTTGAGCAAAATTACACTAGCAGATCCATTTTTAATCATCAAAGGAATTGTATTCTGTGGCAGATGCAATTTTTTTCCACCTTTGCCTTAAAAAAAAAGATTTACAGTCCTATGAAACATATATTTGGAGTGTAAGTGTTAACCAATGGAGCTACACCACTGTAATTCTCCAAGTTGTGCAGATGTTCTTGTTATATGAGAGAACGATCTTTCCTCAGCTTCATTTATATCACTTGGGAAGGAAATCAAGACAACCAAATCAAATATGCAACTACACTGATGTAACTGGTAAACTAATCTGAAGCACACATGGCCTTAGTGATTCCTTTACCTTTTTTTTTTACCAACTTCAACAAAACTGTTTAAAAATACTATCAGTATGGTATATGGACGTTGTTCCAAGCAGTAGGCATTAATGTAATTAAAGCACATCTAAATTAATTTAGCTATATGGATGCAGTGTTTGTATATAAACAAGCTTTAACAGAGTCAAGAATTTTTGAAAGAGTCCACTTCTCCTCTCTCATGATTAAAAATGCTTGAGTACTGTGTAAACCAAGCAATACATGTCAGAAATTAAACCTCTAACATTTACTTTATTGCCAATTCTATCCAAATTCTAATTTAAACTAAATAAACCTATGTCCTCTGCAAGGAATGGGGCTTGTGTGTTTTGATGAGCTCATACTTCATTAGTTATTGTAAAGAGTTTGAGGGTGTAACTGGTGAATAAGCATCTGCACAGAAGACAAGTTAGGATGGAATGCACTGATTAAAATTAATAGAAATATGTCACCAACAAGTGAGATAAATAGAAATCAGCACATATTTGTAGCTGGATGGCTCTGTGTGAATGAAGGATTAGAAATATCTTGGAGCCAGAAGGAGAACTTAATGAAGGCTTTTATTTATAGAAGTCAGTGCTCAAGGACAGAAGCCGAAAAATGAATTAAACAGCAAGTGAGAGCAAAACTTGTAAGCATTAAAATTAATTGAATCTGAACTCAGGAATCATAAATGTTCAGATTCATTTCTCTCCTGTTTTTTTTTTTTATAGAAGGTATCTTTCTTAACTCCTATTGTCTGTTTTATGTACAGTTGTCCACTTTATGTAGGTATTGTACATATGTACGTACTGCACGTCCACACTACACGTATGTTCATACAATACACTGTACACAGATTTATGTACAAATGTACAAAATGCACATTTCTAATAGTGTGTACCTATTTTCATTACTGTTTAATTAGAAACATAGTAAAATAGATGTTTCTATCCCAAAAGGTAAAAATAAAAGCCAGATTCTCAGTTCTGAAGCAGCTCTTGTTCCTAAATAATGATTCATAGATCACCTTAAATAGCCAGCTACCTTTTTTTTCTATTGCATGTGCCAATGGTGTGCATGAAATGGGGAAGGAAACTTTTCTGGTTAGTCTGCTCATATCCTATATTTGAATGGAAGAAGACAGGAATTAAAGGTCATTTTGTCTTGCTGCAAATTAAGAGTGAAACATACCCTGTAATAAGCTTATGCTGTCCTGACTGAGGGTCATGAGAGCTCCCTCAGATTCCTTACATGAAAGCACTTTCTCTAAAACATCAAAGCTTATATTAAAAATACCAGGAAAAGAGGGAGTTCTCATCACAGCACAGGGAATCTCAAGTGTCCTCCTGACAGAAATAACTAACTTGCTCTTTGCAACAGGAAGAGAGCTGAACAACTCCACCTCACTCCATCCATTACCTCATCCCAACTCTTAGTCTAGCCTACAGCATCTGAGTTCTGGGAATGGGCTCAGGCAGAAAATAAGTTAAAGAGTTCAGGCAATGTCAGCTCTTTAAGATAGGTAGCAAGGGAACTAAAAATATTTCCAAAGCGAGAAAATCTTCCTGGCACCTTATTCTTGCTCAGCTTTGTCAAAGCTCTCCACAGGCAGCAGTGAAGCACAGCGCAACCCCCGCGTAATGGCGCACTGTGCGGTGGGGGAGGCCAACGCGAGCAGCAGCCCAAGCCGTGGACAGGCAAAAGGGAGGCAGCGCAGGAGGAGAGCGAGCATGTGGAGCTGCAAGGAGAGTTCTTGCTTGACTCAAACACAGCCGCGCAAGACTTTAGCCACGCAGCACTTGTCTGCAGGTGAGGTATTTATAATCTGGAGTTTGTTACTTGTGATACTCATCGCATTTGTAGATATACGTGTAGAGAATGTATATGCCCTTACTCTGGGATGCACCCATTAGTTGTGATTCATATTTAATACTAGGTTAGGATTAAACGTAAAGATCAAATTTATACCCTGTCTGCAGCCGAGTTTATACTAACATAGCTGAAAATTCAAATATTCCTTCTAAAGAGGAACATGTTCTTTCAAGGATTCCTTCTAATTTATAGCAATAAGGTCGCTAGGCATACCTGTCTGTAGGGCAAAAGCTCCCAAAGCTAAGTTACTCTGTGCTGATAAACCCACTGTTTTTAATCTGATCAAAGACCCATTTTAATTTCTCTTTAGATGCCATTACATACTTTTCAGACTGTTTTTACAGATTCTGCCTCGACAAATGTGGAATTGGCATTTCAGCTCAGTTAAACTGAGGCTGAGGAGATAAACTGCAGTGTTGGCAGAAGTTTCTGTCTTTTGATTCTTGTTCTTGGGCACACAGATTCAAGAGGGAAGGGGCAAATAGTGAACCTGAACAGGGCCCTTTGACCTCACTGAATAATACTCTGTGTTTCTTTTTGCTGGTTTATGCTTTGTTGGCCTAGTTCCTGAACTGCCTCACTGTATGGCCACAGAGTTGTTCAAAAGTAACACCGGGAATGGTACACTGGCAGAAAAAAGTCAGAAGTGGAGATTTCCTGTGCTCATTTAAAGAGCCTGTGTCTGAGGCTTGTTCTACCCAGTCTCAGCCCCATCATTTACTGTCACCTTTTTGTGGGCCAGGTCACTGTTCCTGATGTCACCACATTGCACTGTCCAGCCACCATGGCCTGTGACATGCCTTATCTGGGAAGCCTAGGGCTCATGCGAAGGTAACTCACGAAGATCATTGGTCTGGTTGGCTAGTTTCAGGCTACCTCCCAGTACTGAACACATACTGGGGTGTGTAGCTTTGACAGTGTCTACTCTGCTGGAGTAATGACAGAAATTAATGCTGCAGAGTGCAATCGAGTGTTTTTAAGCTGCTTTTCCCACTGTCCTCACAAAGGCCCAAGTGGAACCACCCACTGGAACTCACCAAGACCTGAGTGATCTCCTTTTGCAGCCAGGTTCTTAAGAGGTAGACAAAGGGTCAGATCAACATAACTGTCTATTGACATTTCCTTTCTATATCTTGCTTTCTCACTGTAAGAAGGCCAAGCAGGTTACACTATCATAAAGAAAGCTTGCTTTTATTCTATTTTGCCCTGAATTGAGGTCCTAGCTCTGTCCCCTAATGCTAAGAAAGAAGCTAGAGGAGAAAATGTGTTTATTAAAAATAATTGAAACTAATAAGATACGACAGAGAGTAAACACTGAAGGATAAAAAAATGAGAACTTGCTGAGATCTGAGCAGAAACCAGTTCAGCTTCCTCGTTTATCCTACAGCTCTATTGGAATGTGGTCTTTACACAGCACGACGCTTGCTTACCTGAACTGGGTTACCAGCAGAAAGGGTATGTCAACAGCCAATTGCCTAACGGTATTGCAGAAGCAAATGGTTGAATTACCGGCGATCATCTTCCGTGCCGCGCTCTGAGTGCAGTCTTCATCATCCATTGGTGTTCAGCAGTAAATGCATTTGGCTTGGAAAAAGAGGAGCAAATCAGCAGTACTGGCACATAGTTTTGAAAAACAGACCAATAAAACATAAAATTAACACTTGCTTCAGTGTTAGAAAGGATTTGCACGTCTTCTTATTCATTACTTAAATAACAGAATGACCTTAAGCAATGTGACCCAGATTATGGTAAAGGTTTCTCCTTGCCTGGCAAAGGAGAAATGATAAGGACGGAGTTTTTCAGAAACGCTATCTGACTTCTGACCTCAGCTTCTCTGAAACTCAGGTTCAGAATGTCTCAGTGTAACACTGTGTTATACGACACTGTGTTCCTAGGATTGTATGTTCTGGGAATACATTTCTCTCTTGCCTACATAACTTGGTAAACAATGTTCTGTTCACAGGGGGAACACAGTTCTGGTCTGATGGCAGAAGCAGCCTGTTTATGTGACACAAGGCCTTACACACTGTACTGGGTAGTGCTACGAGTGACAGGGGCAGTAGTTTACTCACCCTTCTTGCAACCCTCATGAAATCATCGGCTTGAAGTTCTGCTGCTTTTAGTGTTGCTTCTGAATCTATTCCCATCACCAGTGTACCCACAAGTCGCAGCAGGTTGGAAGATGAAAGCCATTCATTGCTCATGCTCCGAGAGAGGTTCGTTTTCACCGCTGAAGAGGATCACTGCAGAGACATTAACCTGGAAAGGAAGCGCATACATGTGTGGGATAAGAAGGGCAGAATATATCGCTCAACACACAGTCATAGGAGCGCAGAGGCTCTTTCTCCTGCTCACAGCAGGCCATTTCCTCACAGCATTGATGCAGAACAGAGAGAGTGATCGGAAATGGCTGAAACGGGAGGCAGTGGCCCTGCTCAGGAGAGAAAGCGGGTGATCTCGGAGTCTGTCAGAAAGCACCTGCTGTACAGAAATACTGCAGGAGAATGGTGTGGCCAGGTATTTGAAGGTTTATTTCTGTAGTTTTTCCCAATTTGCACTGGAAACCTGAATTTAAGATTTTCAAAATTAAATGCACTTTACTTTTCAGAATTAATAATTTTCAGTCTTCAATAGCCTGACCAGCAGTTATTTACAGTCGTCAATGAACTGCTGGCTGGTGGCTGGCAGGCAAAAGACTCCAGGTTGGTTGATCCTTTGCTTTATTTCCAGGTGCTGCTCAAGGGTCTCAGAAGATCTGAAGAGAGAGGTCAGAGTTTCCACTTTGATTGAAAATTTCTTCTGTTTTAGAGGAGGAAGAGAGGAAAAATCGGGGATCTTTGGAACTGGAGACCAGACAGGCAAGGATTTTGAAAAAAATACATAGTGGTTAGACACATGATTCAGGAAGAAAATGTGGAACAACAATTCTGACGGGGAAAGGAAGATGGGGAAGTGTGTTCAGGTAGTATGAGAATGTAAGACAGATGGATAAGAAAAAGGGAAAAGTAGGAAAAGCCGGTATTACTTTTTCCAAAAAAAGCAAAACGTCTGGTGAAAAAGTTTAGAACTTCTAAATATATCCCATATTGTAAGGAGTCCCCGCAACCTTCAGATAAATTGCATGGATTGCATTTGAGATTAGGAGGGGAAAAGTTAATAGGATGATTTTTTTTTTTTTCCCTGTTACGATGTGTTTCACAATTCACAATTTAAGAATGCATGGCCCAATCAGAGTATGTGCAAATGTCATGCCATATTTTCTTCTGGTTTGCTTTTCCTGTGACATACAAAATGTCTGCAGTCAGAGTGCCCAGTATTTCTCCTGATCTGGCCTCTAAGGTCTAAGTTCTTCCAGGAACAAACCATTCATAATGAGCAGGCCCATCACCAATACACAAGGAACAAACCTTTCACCCTTGCTATATGCAACCACACACATAGTTAGTTTTTAACATATATTCAGGTCATCTTTAAACCAGTATTCTGCAATGGAAAATAATTAAAATTCAGAGCAACATCAAAGGGTTCAGAATGTGTTTAATTGAAACATTTTAGAAAAGCTGCCAACTTTCTGAGAGATGAATTGCCATACGTGTATTCCTATGGGAAATTATTAAATTAATTGAAAAAGCTATAATATGACTGATAGCACTTACTATCGCAATAAATGAGCATCACAGAGTCAGCTGTTAATCAGGATTAGAGATTAAATGGGGACGGGCTGGTAAGTGTAGGTTCTTTTCACCTACAGCAGTTCTGTGAAGGAAGCCTCTTTGTTTCAACCTTGAACATTATGCAACCAGTCCTAGACAAGTTTCCTGTCGAACAGCTTGGCTGAATGCAGAAATCAAGGTCTACAAATATCTGTGACAAGGAAATTCATACACTTTTTCTACTGCACGCAATGCTAGTTCCTTTTCGCCTGTGGACAGACTACAGGATCAGCTCTTTGGCCTGCTTCCTGCAACAAAATAGGCTAAAGCCAATGACTGCAGAAAAGAAATGTCAGATGCTTGTGTAAGACATTATTCATTACTATGATGTAATAATTTCTGAATAACCAAGGCTAGTACAGAGAAAATAAAAGGAATCCACAGGAAGACTGATAAGTGGTTTTATAAGAACTAAAAAAAGCTGGTATGCCATTATTCTGTAGAAATCCTTATTGTAGCTGAACCAGCATGTTTGGTTTTTTTGTGGATTTACTTGCTGTACTGGTGAGAATTTCATGCAAATACTTTAATAAACTTTCAGCTTGATTTAGCTGTAGCAATTCACTATTTTATCTTGTCAACCCAGCAGAAACGTGAATGAAAATTCATTTCACATTCTGAAGCAGGGAATCCTGCTCGGGAAAGGCCAGGAGTAGAAGAGCAGAATGCTGGCAAGCAGGCACCACAGTGTATGAGGAGCACCCGGGGAGGAAGCTGACACAGCTCTCTTTTACCCTGCGAACACGATGTTGCCCTGCACGCATCGTTCACGTGCCTTCAAAAGGTGAAATGAGGGGCAAGTGCTTTCCACTTTACTTCACAAAACATACGGAAAAGACACAGAGTCTCTTTCAGCCAAAGATGTGGGCATTGGCAATGCAGTTCTCGTGTTTCCACACTGGAATTGGCATGCAGCAGTCATGAGGTGTGCTTGTCCCACAGGCCAGGCTAACTGCTAATTTTAATCTAGCTGTTGGCTACCACGAGCCTGGAAGCCACAGGAGTATGAATTTCTGGGCCAGCCCTGTACTAACTCAGCTAGCCCCAGTGGAAGATAATGCTAATACACCTGGGCTGCTGCTTATGCAGAAGCCAACTACGATAAAGCTGCATGTCCTGTGCGTTTGTGCATCCCGGGCAGATACCTGTAGCTGTAGCACACACCCACCCCAGCTCACCCACCTATTATTCTACATAAACAGTTCATGGTGCACCAACAGTCATCAAGAAACACATACCAGTGCCCACAGGTAGAGCATACAGTTGAATAATATCAATTTCATCGCTTGTTTTAATATCTGTATTTCTTTAGCAATTTACATACAGATCAGAATAAGTCCTATGTTTGCACTTCCTCTGCATTATAACTGCTTTTGTTAAATAAGAATATACAAGTGTTTACAACAATATAACCCAACAGAAAACATATTCAACAGAAAACATTTGGACAGCAATACTGAACTGTAAAGTCTTGTAAAGAATAAACACTATGAGTCACCTAATAAAAGGGCTCATCAGATAACACCTAAAATGCAAGTAAAAGAAGGAAATAAAAATAATTTGATCTTATAACAAAATATATTTTTAATATACTCAAATTCTGATATTTATCTTTGCTCTGTCTAGGAAATACACATCACACTTTGCAACCCTAATTTTGTTATTTTTGACTCTTAACATAAGCAGCTATCTAAGGCTTATGATCTATAGAGCTATTTCTAATAGAAAAGTAATTTGGTGGAAGAGTAAGGTACTTTTATGAAATCCTACTTATTTAAAAATATGTATCACAAGTTGGGCTTCACTTAGTGTAGCAGGAATCAAGCAGAAAGGGGTAATATGTTTCTTTTAGTACTTGTAAGTAAACTTTCTGACTTATTTGCTGCTCACAAACTCTGTATCTAATCTTAGTTTTTCTCCCAGTCAGCTGTAAGCACTTCCCTGCCTGCTTCTGGGTATTTCTTTGATGCCTTTATTATGCTTCCTCTCAAACAGACAAGAGAATTCACCAAGCAACAGTCACTCTCCTCTACTTGTAGTCAGACCCAAAGAAACGCACTTGGCCATGGAACTCCAATTCTTCACCTGCCCTGTGTGGGGCCTCTGCTTTTAACACAGTTCTGATTATTCCAGTTATCTATTCCATAAAGGAACAGAACTGGGGATGCGGTTTAGCCCCAGTCAGCAACCAAGCACCACACAGCTGCTCACTCATTCTCCCACGCCAGTGGGATGGGGGAGAGAATCAGGAAAAAAAAGAAGTAAAACCCATGGGTTGAGATAAGAACAGTTTAATAATTGAGGAGGAGGGTGAGGAGGAGGAGTAGCAGCAGTAGTAATAATAATAATAATAATAATAATAATAATAATGAAAAATGAAAACGACAAGAGAGAAAGATATTAAAAAAAAAACAGGAAAAACAAGTGATGAAATTGCTTACCACCCGCTGACCAATGCCCATCCCATCCCCAAGCAGCGATCGCTGTCCCCTGGCCAACCCCCCCAGTTTCTACACTGAGCATGTCATATCGTCTGACATAGCTCTTTGGCCAGCTGCGGTCAGCTGTTCTGGCTGTGCCCCTGGCAGAGCAGGGGAAGCTGAAAAGTTCTTGACTTAGGGTAAGCACTGCTTAGCAACAACTAAAGTGTGTTATCAACATTACTCTAATCCAAAACACAGCACTGTGCCAGCTACTGGGAGGAAAATTAACTCCATCCCAGCCGAAACCAGGACAACTGTTTTTACATTTTTCCTGCATAAAAGGCTTCTTTTCTATCTACCTGCTTCCCCTGTATTTATGCAGAGACCTAGTAACTGTACTCTCCATTTACTTTACTTTTCTAAAAGGAAAAATTTTTACATATTAAATGGGGAAGGGAATACAGAATATGCCTAATTGCCTGGCCTAAATTTTAATCTTAAATTTTTGGCATAGAATGGATTTTAAGGGTATATATTTGGCATTGGACAACTGTCATCTTGAACTTGCTATTTATGAAAATTAAACAGGAAGGTTTTAAAAGGTTCAATTTAGTCTTTTATTTAAAGATAAACTATTATTCATTATATTGACTTAGTAGTATATATAACTGTCTCCTCAAGTTTAGAAAGGACAGAGGGAAAGGTGGATTTGAAAAGCTGGAAAAGTAAGATAAAGGAATATTGTACCACGCCAGCAAAAACAAAATATGTTTTCTTTTTTATAATAAATATATAATAAATCCCAAATGTGCAATTAAGACTGTGGTCATCACTAGGAGGTCAATCATATTTACTGATTTCTCATCCTTAGAAGAATGTTACCACAGCCATTTGATGTCATTCACATTGCATAATAGTCATAACAGACTTCTCGATCAACTTCATCCCTTTTACCTCTACCTCTTTTCTTATATCTTCTTTTCCTGTACCACTTCCTTGTCTTCCACCTCCGATATTCTTTCCTCCTCTTTTCTCCTTTTGCTGCCCCCACCTTCTTCTTCTCTCCTCTCTCATATACAGCCTCACTGCTACTGATGACATCCACCATTTGTGGAAAACGGCACAGTCTAAATCTCTATGGGCAATTTAAGGTGCTTGAAGGAAACCAAGCTTCCCAATGTACTGGCTTGTGGTGTCCCCTCACAGCAGCATTAGGAACTGATAGCCAGGGTGCAGGCAGCCCTGAGCACACCAGGGGGTCCTCACCATGTCCTTGGCCACCCCTGGCCACCTCACAGCCTCCCTGGCTGCAGGACCCCAAAAATGCTTCATGGGCAATTACATCTGCTGCCGAGGAGCCATGCTGGCATGCTTCCGAAACACAGGTGTGTTAACGGAGGGAATTGTACAGGCTGCCTAAAATTGTATTGGCTGGAATGCGTTAATAAATGGAATGCTCTGTTACTAGATTACTAAAATTCTTAATGTGTGCATGTAGTTCCTTGCAAATGAAAAGCTTTTCCTAAATGCTGAGAATTTATACTGAGTGAATTTTTAATATAATAAACTCCTAGTCCTGTTCTACTGTACTCATTTAATCAATTTAAATGGAAACAGGATATGATTATAAAGACTAAAATTACTCTAAACAGGACTAACTTGAACACTCCATCTTATTAAATAGAAAGAAACTTACTTTGATAAAGGTACATATAGCTTGCATAAGCCTCACCTGAACAGGTATTTAACAATATGGCTGAAGTTACAGCTTAAATGTACTTTTTTACTCCTAGGAAGTTTCAGAAATTTTTGCCTGTTCCCCAGCTTGAACATTCTCACAGCTATTGCTGAACAATTTCAGTTTATTGCTGTGTCTTGGCTGTAAAAACTGCATTAGAAAGCTTGTGTTTTAAAAATCAGCATCCACTTGAACACTAATAAATTATGGACGCACATCCCTTATGCTTAGGTTTTCTATAAATTTGCTTCCTCAAAATTTCAAGTCCGCATTACATTTGATCCACAGGTGTCCATTTTAGGAACAATCATAAAAAATAAATGAGCTTGGGGTCCTACTTAAGGAATGGTAAGGAAAGGACATACTTGTTTTCTCGCAAAAATAAAATAAAACCATACCCATAATGCACATAAAGAGAAAACATTCTGTGAGAACAGAGTCATTATTCTGAGGACGTTGTATTCACTTGCAGCAGTTCTGTCATCTTCAGCATGAGTTTTCGTTTCACAATAACACAGCACATTCCATTCAATGCATTTGTTAACTTCTGTGGTTGTGCAACTGAATTAAAAACATGAAAAGAGCATAAACTGCTAGTGCCATCTTAGTGCCAGAAGTACCAGTTACTATGTCTTGCTTCTCTCTCCAGGGTGTCGCAGATCCACCATTCTGCAGCTTTGTAAGTTTGGCATTTTCCCTAAGGGCCATGAAATGCAATGTTTTTGCGCACAGAATACACCATTTTCTGGTGCCTGACATTCATAATCTGTGTCTTTGTGCCACTGAGCCTTATTTGAAACTGCTTCTTCCTGTTTCATTTTCCCTCCATGAAGAGAAGTATGTTTTTTGGACAGTTTGGCAGGGGGTAGGGTTACAGAGCTGGAGAGGACTCCATAGCACGATAAGGAAGAGCTAAAAGCATAGATGCATATACAAATAAAAATATACAGGCTGGAAAAGCAGTGCATGACGTAGGGGGAGACAGAACTGCTGTAGCCACAGACACTCTTGCTCCACTGCCTGTCGCACAGAGCCTGAAGCAGGTTCTCGGCTGGGTTAGCTGGACTTCCACGTTGTAGAAACTGAGTCTTCCAGAGCAGATACATTTAACTTGAAAGAGAACAGCAAAAACTAAATGATGGTGCAGTTTATGATCACATCACCTAGTCCAACATCCTGTATAGTACTGGCAATTCAGGTTTTATGCACATTTTTTTTTATTAAAGCCCTAATCTTGTCAGTTTGACTGAAGCACAGCTTGTGCCTTTACTGAAACTTATCTTCCAGAATGGCATCCAGTCTCAGTCAGAAGACAGGGAGAGACAGAGTGCTGATTACTGCCACTGGGAATTTGTTTCAGTGACTCTCCAGTTTCACCTGTCAGATATTTGATCCTGTTACATCCTTCTTCACTAAAGAGCTCTTCACTCACTACCCAGTATTTTCTTCTTGAGGTGATACCGTCGCTCTTTTTTCCCAGCTTGTTGCCCAGAGTTAACTGTTAAAAGTAAGAACTGATGAGGGTGTCCTGCACCTTTGAAGGGATGTTTATCGAAAAAAAGAAAGAAGTCCAGTTTTTCTGAACTCAGAAGTATCATACATCAGAGTTTTTCTTTCACACTGCTCAACCTTTTTTCTTTTTTAGGAGGCCATTGGTCTAAAAGCTCTATCAAAGCTCTATTTCCTTGGCATTTACCCAGGATCTTAATATCACCGGCTCCATTACATTGGCTGTTTCTTTGCTGCTTCATCCCAGCATCCTCATCTCAACTCCTGCTCTTCCACTTGCATACACTTCCACCAGCTAATGACTGAAACTTGTTTTCAGCCTCTGTCCCCTGGGAAACCTGTTTGAATATGGGGTTTAGCATCTACTCAGGCCTTGCCATCTGGCTGGAGGGGGTGGGGGTGACTTGTGGGGTTTTTTTGGCGGGGCGGAGCAGCTGTTGAGCTCATGGCTATGTTAACGGAGCTTAGCAGCTTCTTTACATCCACCCCGAAAAAATTTTCAGCAAGGTTTACCTTGGGGGTGAAGCCAACTCCCAGCTGACTAGGGGGCACTAAAGGGAGCTGTTCAATCACCGGACGGGCACATGGCTATGGCATCCCACTCTCTTGGCTAGAGCTGACCTTAGAGCAGGGACTCCATAACGAAACTCCCTTACGCTCCTCACTGGATCTCTGCTTTATCTCATCATTATTGTAGTGACATACATTAATCAAGACACCTCACAACTCTTGTCTTAAACCTAATTTGGACCTTTCAAATAGGCCTCACACAGATTAAAAGAATAAACTCTTAATCTCAAATAATTTTTGCGGCTATTTTATACAATCCAGTTTGTAAATACTTAAAAAATGTAAATGCTAGAGCTATTCTCTGGCAATGTGCATCTGTCTCTCCAGCACCAGAGGAAGGGAAAAAATCACTTCCCTAATCCCCCTTTTCAGACCTGTTTTCGACTCAAAGATTGTACTAAGTCCTTTGCCACAATGTCCTGCTGGGAGCCTGCATGGCCACGGTATCCCCAACAAGCCTTTCAGCCTGCAGAAACCTGCCTGCATTTTCTGTTCTTAAATGTATAACCTTACATTTGGCTGCATTGAAGTGCATTTCTGTTTGTTGTTCAGGTTACCAGCTTGTCCCATCCATATAAGATTGTTTTGCTAATCTGACAATCCTCACAATGATCTGCAGCAATTTTTATATGTATTTCAAAACTGCACAAAGTATCAAATAGCAAAGAGTCAGCCAGTGGTATCAGTAGAAACCCAGTAGAAACTGGTCCCTTAAATAATCACTCTTCACTTACCACCTTTCTACCGAGAACTGTAATTTAGTCAGTTCTCAGTCCCTTCAGTGCGTGCTCAGGGTTATAGCCTAATATGATATTTTAAAGCAAAGAAGTCTATTTCTTCTGCATCTTTTTCCCAGCCGAACTAGAGAACTCCTCAAATGATTAATCACCCTTGTTTGACGATTTTACATCAAATCCTGTTGACTATCATTGGTTCCATTCTATAGCTTCATATCTGAATCCCATTTGAGCTTTTTCTTTTAAGACTAACATAAATAGTTATTTGAAAACTTCACGTATTGGCACAATATTTCTGTGCATACCTTTCCCTTCCTATTGCCATCTTTGATTTAGCAGAAGTAGCTCCAGGATAGCTTTGGGTGCTGGTGATTCATCCACTCATTCCGGGTCTGAACTCCCTTTGGATTTGTAAGATGGGCAGGTACATGCAAGTATTTTTTTCCAAATTCTGGGTTGATATTTTGAATGCTGTTGATGCCGGAATACACTGTCTTGCATAGCAAAAGTCAATCCAGCTGCTGTCAAGTCTGTTCCGGCACAGAACAGCTGATAGCAGCATTTAGCAGTTACTACCTTTTTTGGAATATGTAGATGGCATAAAAATTTCTGCAAACTCTTTCAGAAAATCTGGTGAAGGCACCCAAACTTGACGAGGCTCAAGCAAGAGCTTCGATAGATGTGCTCCCTTTATATGCAATTTTTGGCTTTTAGCTTTTCATTTACCATAAAGAGAATGGTACCCCAGAAAGGCATACATGCTAAGCAGTGCTCTGCAGTCAGCTCCAGGGGAGCATACTACTTTATTAAAGCTGACAAATATTGTCTTTGTTATTGTTCCAACTTTCCAGGGAAAATATACATGGCTGCTAAACCCAAGACAGCCTATGAGAGTATGTTTATCTTCAGGAGTAATTGCGACTGATCCAATGTTTGAGGCCTGCTCAGTACCACATCTGCCTTTATGAGATAATTTGAGCAGCTCAGTTCTCCCACCGCAGCCTGAGGTTGTCTACAAGCATTCATACACAACAGAGAACATTATTGGGCAGCCAATCTCTGCAGCATGTATATGTTTTTTTCTTTTCTGAGACCAAGAATTCGATGCAGCTTCTCTGGCTAAGGGACACATTTCTTTCCAATGTTAACTCTCGTGATTTGAAACTTAAAAATTAAATTCTTACGTCAACTCATCTGTTGCATCCTGCAAGGTATTTATTTATGCTTTGGTAGGGTATTTCTTGCCTCCTTCATTTGCTAGACAGTTTTGGCCAAAGTCCTCACCAACAGCTGTGCTGTGATGGCTAGACTTAGTCTTTTTTGTCCTGCTAATACTGTTCAAAGAAAGTATCTGACAAAAGTAGGTACATTTATTTAATCCAAAAAAAATTTCAGTGTTCAAGATGCCACAGCTCACCCGTCCCTTGTACTTTGATGTCAGTTGTCATCTGTTAGCTTGCTCCACTCAAACTGCTGGTATGTCTATTTCCTTTGATCATTACTATTTCATCCCCTCTTTAACGCTAAACTACCTGTGGCAAATTTAATCCATCAACAAATTGTTCAGACCTGTGATAAATTCTTTTTTAACCTCATGGATGTTTCTTAAAGCCGGTGTCTAGTCTACATGAAATGTCCATCTTGACTGAATCTTGCATTTATTGTTTTCCGTCAATCATTTATGCAATCCATCCTGCTCTGAGGTTAGCTATAGTTATTACTTCTGGGCAAGCAAAGATGTGAATGCAAACATCCTTGTGAATGCAAACATTCTGTGACACACAATGTTGTTTTTTTCAGAGTACTCAGACTCTGGACAATTGCTGCATCACTTTTTTTTGTCCTCGCCGCTTTTGTATACAAATGGTAACAGCTCTGGCGATAAGCTTCTCTAGCCACAGTATCTCTGCTGCTCTGTGCTTTTCTTTGCAGCATTTCGTGTGTCTATATCTGACAAAGAGTATTATGTATAACCAGCACATCATGAGCCCTTTGTCCTTTGAAGTACTTCTTTTTCTTCTTAGAGAACACATATTCTGTTTCATAAGTTGTTGGATCAGCTTTGCATCTACGTTCTCCCTGGTTAGAGGCGTTATTGCTTTGCTCCCTTGATACAGAGCATTGAGATTTGATCTTGTTATCTGTGCTGTGACACAAAAGCATGGAAAAGGCTTTGTTGTAGCATTTTTAATGGTATTGAATCTACAGTATTTCACCTTTTTTTACATTTTGGGCAATATCTATTTGGAGCGTGACTGCAGATCTGGGCAACATGTAGAAGAACATCCTATGACATCAGGTTCTGAAATTATGCTACATTGCCTGCTTGGGTCTTCTGGGTCTGCATGCCTCCTGGCCTTATTTAGAAAGCCAGCCACTCATTGCTGCTTTGTCACTTAGTTTTATAAACAAGGCACTCATTTTCAGACTTGCAATAAAAAAAAAGGCTATGTAGTGTAAATCACAGTTTTTAGCATTATGGAAAAAAAAACCACCAACAAACCAGTAGCAAGAGAAACCAAGAAATCCGGTTTATAGTCCAGTCCAACAATCATAGAAAAGTTACTCATTTGGAAAATTTATACACAAAAGCAAGTCTGTTAAGCTGTTTCACACATGAAAAGGCACTCTAGATAAACCCGAATAGAACAGATTTTGCCAGCCGGGATGGTACTGGTTAGCCTACCTTAGGCCATTCTCTGGGATGGTGGCCAACTGAGAGAGGGTGGCCTTCAGAACCAAGCTGGCTCCATCCAGGTGAGGCGTTGGGGATGGCCTGTGGCCCACGCTAACTCCATGTATGGGCAACGGCTGCAAGAGCACTAGCACAATAGGGCAGCAAGGGGAATCAAGCGTTAATGTGGCATTTCCTGAAACGTTCAACTTGACTAATAGAGAGATAGCGTCCTTTATCAGTTTTCTGAATTTATCACTTTTAATCTCTATTATTTTCTATATATATTTGCATTTCTGCTTTTCTATTTGATATGTTTGTTAATGTGCCTTCATTTCAGAATTACTCCAGGATGGGCTGTTTGTGAAACTTCTTTTCTTGATTGTGTTACCCAACCTTTCAATCAACTCCTCTCACAAAAGTAACTCTCGAAATTTCAAGTACATCACTGCACGTCATCCCCCAAATGAAGACATGACAGTGAAGGACTCTGCACATTACCAATTAAATTTTACAAATCACTATGCACCTAGCATATAAATAGCATTGCTTATTTTATCGTGACTACTCACGTAAGTGAAATTACTTCAGTGCTTCAATGCTTGTAGGGTAAAGCCCACAGAAGTGACTTACAAAGGACTAACTTAAGCAGTCCAATTCTGATTTTGTGACTGAGTCAACCCCTCCAGAAATGACAGCTCTGTCTATACTGATTTTCTGACAAGTTTCTGACATATCTTCGGGCCTTTTTTTTTTTTTTTGCTAAAACTAGCAGAACAAAACGCATGATATTCCCAAACGCTTAAGAACTGTTGCACCCTGTGCCCACCGCACAGCAAGCACTTTTAAAGGAAACCCATGCCTCCACCAGCCATCCACGTTGCTCCGAAGAATGGGAAGCGTATGTGGTAAAAGGAGGGGCTTTCGATAAAACCACGGACTCCACTTAATCCTAATGCGGCCGCTGAGTTCAGGGCAGAGCCTGTGCCGGCCTTACCCTCCCGCAGAGGCGGGCAGCCCAGGCCAACCT
>NW_009259111.1:788967-828267 GCF_000687185.1 Egretta garzetta | reverse complement strand
TGCTCAAGGGAGGGAGGGGGGGTTTAGCGGCAGAAAGCGGTCGGCGTTGGGGAGAAGGCCCCCGTTGCCTTTCCTGTCGGTAACAAATTATCTCCATTGTCTTCCTGCTCAGCTGGGGAAAGGCTAATCTATAGAGGGGTGTTGAAAAATCGTCGGTAGCGCAGGCCCCCGGTGGTTCAGAGGCTGGACCCAGAACGGCCTAGGACTATCTAAGGGCAGACTTTGAATGTGGAAGGTAGTAATTTGTCAACGGGAAAGGAGGTAGTAAGATCCCCATCACTTTATAAGTAGTGCAGCCTATTAGTGTAAGAGTGGCCTGGGCTGAGTTCAGAAGTAAATCTGATAGTTTAGCATTACTTGATGTTCGTACAAATCCTTTGGACTCCGGGTTCGGCAACACTGTAGGTGTACTTTCTGGGTGTAGTATCGACACGTGCCCCAGAGACGGGGGAAGGCAGGGTTCCCAACCCAGATATGTCATCTGCTTAGACTACATTCTTCTGTCACACTGGGATATAACAAAACCAGCAGGTCCTAGTTCCACAGGTTTTTGGAAGAAAGTTATATTTTTTTGTTCCGCTTAACTCCATCCAATAGGTGAAAACTTTTCTTTATTGATGAGACGCAGCCACTAAACTTTTAGGCATTTTGAAAAAAAGGTGTTCTAGTGTTTGAGAAAAGGTGATAGCTTGATGGAGGAGGTGAAGGGTAAGCCTGTGCGGCAGCTCTTGTGGTGCCTTTAGTTGGCCTTTTCCACAAACGTTTTTCTTTGTTGCTCTTAAGCAGACTTTAGGCCTGACAAAATACATTTAATGCAACAGATGTTCAGCAGAGCTTAGATAAAAGTGGGCCAAATATTCTGCTGGCAGTAGAGAGCCTTTCAAAAACTAAAGGTTTATCTTCTCATATTATAAAAAAGTGTAATTAAGCTGAATTTTTGCATGTAATTTAATAAGTGAGTGGCAAATAAATATTAGGTACGTTTGAAATAGATAGCTGTAATACTACTCAATGTTTAATTGAGGTTTGTATAAAATAATTGGCTATCTTTTCTATATACTTAAGTAAAAAGTGTTTTAGTGTTTCTTATTTAAACCAAAAGTGAAGATAATGTCATTGCCTATAAAGATAGTAATATATATGCAACTTCAAGCTCCAAAACACAATTTTCTTGTGTTTTATGCATGTCAATATCTGTATATAGTAACTTGCCTGAAATCTATTTTGGCTATTTTCTGCAGGTATTGAGTTGCTGAATGTGCAGGAAATTACGTTCTCTACCAGTTGGGGTTTTCAGCAAATGGCTAACTCTGTTGCATGAAGGTTCATGCTCACCAGAAACTGGATTTGTTCTCACTTTTACATCAAAACATCATGGTCTATCATGTACTATGCAAGTATTAAATTAGTATAAAATCCAAATATCTGTGCCCCTTTAAAAACACCAGACATTATTGAACCAGTGCGTAAGAATTCTTTATTATTGGAAATGTAGCCTTGCTTTCTCTGTAAAGATGAAATCAAACAGCAGCAAACACTGCTCTTTTGTGTGGCCAGGCACACACAAGTGTTTTTATCATTTAAGTTTAATAGTTGTCCTTGGTTGACCTTTTAGTTTACCTTTAATTTCTCTGAGGTACCTCTGTTGAGCTGATGAGACTGGTTTTCAGCAGAAAGGTCATTTTACCTTATCAGAAAAGATGCTTCTGACAGTAATTGATATTTCTAATTAGTGGAAAAGTTAACTGTCTAGATCTCTCTTCATCATAATCAACAGTTTCCACTGACTGAAGAAGGGAACCAGGGCGTATGGTTCTTGGTTTGTTCAGGCTTTGTTATTTTTCCTTTGACCTTGGCTAAGTCATGAATTGTTCTATGCTTTATTTCTTCTTCCACTAAGTTTTATCAGGTTATGTTGCCTGCACATGAAGTGCTGTGAGAACTTTTAGAGTTGAGACACAGTAAAAAAAAAAAAAAAAAAAAAAAAAGCAGGTATCTCAGCATCTTTGGCTTTCCGCACTGTGAAAATAAGTTATAGAGGATGATGCCAGTAGCTCTTGTGATCGACAGCTTCTCATGTAATTTCCAGCTGATTATGTACCATGAGGTGTTTGCCCATCTCTGTCCCTGTCTTTCAGGGGAAAACTGTTTTACAAGGACTTAAAACCAGACTCTTCAAGTAAGCTACTGGAAAGCAGCAAGAAGACAACGTTGCCTTTTGAAACAGTCTTTGTACTATGTGTATAAAGTGTTTCCCAGAAATGGTGATGAAAACAGATATTTTTAACTATGTGGCTATGGAATGACACTCTGAAAATAATACACAGTGTTGTTTCATCTTTTAATATCAGCATATTTATAAAGGTGCAGTTGCTAGATAATACTTTCCTTGCTGGTTTCTTCTTTGTAGTTCCAGGGAATTTATAACGTAAGTATCTGAGATTAACCCCAGCACATATGAACTATTGAGACATCATTTTAGACTAACAACCCAATTTTTGTGTCTGAGAGTGGTTTTTTAAAAAAGAAAAGCAGTCCCAAATAACTCATAATTTTTAAGTCAAAGCTTTTTGTTTAGCAAAATGTTATCCTGTTGCTCTACTGAAAAAGTGCTTTTCATAAGTTATGTTTAAGCTTTTTCATGCTCTAATATAAGTGACGGGGGAAGGAAAAATGCTTTAGCTTGTTGACTAGTCACCATAGCATGCCATCAGTTTAACAGAATACAGTACGGCCTAGTTCAGTGTCTTCCATTGCCTGCTTTAATAGATACAAATGTCAGAATGATGGAATGATTAAATTAAATGATTGGACTCTAACTGCTGGGAGCTTTGGAGTGAAAGATTGCCATAAGTATAAAAAGCAAGGTGCTTATTACACAGTGCCTTTCACCCAGGAGTTTCCAAATGCTGAAATGCTGTGTTTTGGATACTTTGTGGTATGTATTTATAGTGTTACCCCCACCTTTAATTTTTTTAACCTTTTCTAACATGGTCTTCATTAACACCTACGGCTATGTATTGTAGTGTGAGTAAGAACAAGAACAGAGCGTGAGTTACCTGGCTCTGATTAACAGATCATGGGTTCCCTTTTAAAGTTGTTAGTATCAAGTACCAAAAGTACTTGATTATTTTCACTTCCCTTATCTTCCATCTGTAAATTTCGGTGTGTGCTAGATGAGAGATGCTTTGGGAAAGGATGGGTTTAGATTTTATGTATCATCAATGCTGGTCCAACACCAGAAATCCCCTTGGGGGCAGTAAGGAACCAAGGGAGCTTTGTTTTCATTAGGAAGTTAACATACTTGATGCATGTTAACCAGTACAAAGTAAAATCCTAGCAGACAGGGTGACTTGCCACTTTCTCATGACTTAGCAAATAGTTACTGCGTGTGCTTAGTTAGCCTTTGCTAAGAGCACATGCCTTTTTCCTCTGCAAACAGAAGAGCAAATAGGCTTCAGAACTTGCAGACAGTATTCTGATGAAATGAGCATCAAGGATGTTTGCAACATCTGATAAGTGTGTATATATGTTTTCTGGACCTTAAACTGGATCTAGGTATACATTGTAGCTGCACAAGAGGTGGCAGAACTAGCTTGCAAAAATCTGAGGTCAGAATGACTTCCACACCTGCTGAGTTCTTAAAAAAGAATTGAAAGAGTGCTACAGGGCAGTTTGCTGATTCAGCATGGCGTAACAGTTCCTGGCCTTACCTTTCTATAAAAAAACCAAATTGTTTCATCTCAGTGCAATAGTTGTGTTCGCCTAGTACTGTTATGGTCTAGATCAAAAATTGCATGTAGATTTTTTTCAAAATTGGAATGGGGGAGGTGTGCTGAATTCGTATTTTTTCAGCTCCTTTAAAAATAAATTGTAGCCTTTATTGAAAGGTGTGCTGCTTTGAGTAACTATATAAATAACCTAGGATTCTAGTTCAGCAACATATAGTGAGTATTACTCTTCTGTTTTGCTTTTTTTGGTAACAGTAAAGGAGGTAGCATTGTGTCTGTTATGGTATGTTAAATTCTTAATGTCTAAGAAGAATGCACAGCAGTCTTTTTACCTGAGATGAAGCTTCTTGGTTTTGTCATTTAGTGGTATGCAGGCTTTGTGTAAGATATGAGTAATTCTAGTATAACTGACTTCAGTGAGTATCATTACTGGGGAAAAAGTGCTTCTCCATATCACAATTAACTGTTGATAGTTCATATGCTATGAACTGGTCTCTTTAATGTTAGCTTCAAACTTCATTTATGTTTCAGATACTGTAGCTGGCATGACACTTTTCTCAAAAGTGTGTTTTAGCACATGGCTTACAAACTGGTTCTGCTAGGAAAAAATGCAATGAAATATGCAAAAAGATTGTATGTTCTGGAACTGTGATTGATATTAACAGACAGTGGTGCAACATTTGTGGTCTGATAGAATACATTCCTCAGCTAGTGAGGCTGCATAACAAAGATTGCTCTTGGGAAAAGTCCCTGAATTCTTTGGCTCTTAGACAACAAAGTCATACCAGTGACACGGCATGTTGAAGCATTCGTAAAGGGAAGGACTTGAGATCAGTTTTGGTTTGGTTTTGTTTTTTTTTTTTTAAATGTTGAGTTACATGTTGGGAAACAGACCTGGACTGTGACAGAACCGTTTTTTTTCCCAGTTATTGTAGTTCTCTAAATTTAATATTTATTTCAGAGGGTATTTGTAAACAAGGAGCAAGAGAATAAACCACAAAGTTGAATGGATGTCAGAACTTTAAGTTACAGAAATTGTTTCTATTCTCCACGCAGTTTAGAGTGTATGATAGCAACCATTGTGAAATCCTGATTAATTCTTGCATGCTGGAGCCATGGGACTTTGGTATAGAATGATAGTACTTGCAGGTGGCTTTCACTGAAGTGGCATCAGTGCACCCGATTCTTCTGGACACTGCGGTGTGCATGGGTCAGCAGAATCCTCTGCGTTCAGATAGTTCCCTGATAGACATTTAATGAATCTTCATTTCAGCTCACCATTTGTATAGCAAAGTATTCTGGCTAATCACACGCACTAAACCCAAAAGCTAGCATTTATATAGAATATGTACCTAAAATAGGTGTGGGGTTTTTTGTTGTTGGTTTTTTTAGCAGTACTATCAGTGAAGAGGAACATGGTGTCCTGAGAGGCAGCCATCTTTGGAGAGTAAAAAGACTAAAGATTAAAATAGCTGAAATGGTTGTGTTCTCGGTATTTTTTTAATGCGTAGATATGCCTATGTGGTATCTTATTTTAAGTTCATTTGTTTTTTCCATGTGCCAATAAAACATTGGATGTTCTTTTTAATGGTAAAGCAAAACAAGGGAGCAAGTGACAGGTTATTATAGTACCTGGGGGGTTTTATTTGACTGTTCAGTACACTCATGCCTTCATGTAGCTGTCCTTACTCCTTCCCAGATTTCACTTTCTCTGGAATCACCTTCCTTTCAGTGGCATGGGAAAGGGGGTCATTGTAAAGAGTTTGGAAGTCCTTTATATTCTGTATAGAATGCATAGAAGTGTTAATGTAGCTCTGTGTGAATTTAGTTATGAACTGAATAGATTAAGAGGAAGCTTTGGGAAATACAAGGTATTTTACTTATGCTACCTTGTATTAAAAGCATAAATTATTTCTAGTCTGAATCTTTGCTTTGAACCACTAAAGGTGATAGTAGCTCATCCTCATGGTGGGTTGATGTCTGATGCTTGGGATGTTAATGAGGATGATACTTGTAAGATTTAAAAAAACCAACAAGATAATGGAATAGATGTTTTGGTCCTGTCCTTTAAAACTTATATTTTTACTGGATTCTTTGACCCATATTAATCCCACATACTAATGTAATTGATATTTCTAGGGACGTTCTGTAGCTTGCTACAGGCATAGGTGCAGTTCTGTTTCGTTTTTTTTAATGAAGAAAATACTATTCTTCGGTATTTTATTAAATTGCAGTATGGCAGTTTTGTACACTGTCTATTTTTTGATGCTTTTTGCTTTTAAGACAATATTTTTGTATTCAGTTTGTTACTCCCATTAGTTCTTTGATAGTTCTTAAGCAATTCCCATGTTTTTTAGTGAAATGGATAGTTTTTATTAAAAGGATCGTTGTCATTTATCATGAAAAAGGGAAAGTAATCCTTAATTTTTTTAATTCTAGGATTAAATGCTTTTCAATTTCCAAACATGAAATACATTGCAAATTTTCACTATTGAAAAGGTAGCTCTTAAGTTTATCATAGTCATTGTGGAAAGACATCAGTTTGCGCTTTTAAGTCCATTTTATGCAGACTTTAATATGGCCTTATTTGTAGGTGAGCCAAAGGTTATTGAAACTGAAAGCTTTCTTCAGCAAATTCATAATAACACATTTAAGTACAGGAGTACTTCCGCTGACATTAATGTTAGGCATATAATTGAATACTGTGCTGAATTAGGGTCTAATGTCATTTGGTATGTGTTGCAGAAGTGTGTCTATTAATGTCACTTAAGAAGGAACTTAATGGACCCGGAGCTGTAGTTGAAATTAATACTGACAAGTACATTTTATTTTAAAGGTATTTATTCAACTATTACTTGACAGTTGAAAACAAATACTTTTTTTTTTATTTGAAAGTGTATTTGCTTCTTCGGGACTTTGGGGATATCAGAGGGATGTGGGTCAGAAAGATGCATGCTCATATTGCAGTGTCAGTTACTCCCAATTAATCAAAATGCACTCTACAAATCAGTTTGACCAGATGCAAGTGTTGCTTCTGAGGGTTTTCTGTAGCCTGCAGATTTTTAGTACACAGGATGGATATGTACAACAACATTTTAACATTTTGGGGAGATTTTTAAGTCAAGTTCATTCTTCACTTAAAATCAGTTCTAAATAACAGGAGATAGAAAACAAGCTACACTAATCAAATCTTAGTACAAATGCATGAACAAATGTCATGTCCCAAGTTGTCCCTTTTATACTTGTTTATGCTAGAATGTGTAGGAGATATTTGCTAGGGAAAATTAAAGTTGGAGGGCAGAACCTGGTGCTGTAGGAGTGAGCTGGGCAGTGTTACACACTTAGAAGGAATGTTGACATAATTTCAGACCATCAAAAGAGCTTTTGGTCCTACTGAAAGAGTAGAAAGATAATTTCTGATTTTTTCTCTTTATGATACTAATTTGCTGCAGTAACTGAGACAATTGTTTGGTTTTGATAAATGAATAGTGTAATTTCAATGCTTCTCAAAGTACTGATTTATTTGCTTTATGTA
Source organism: Egretta garzetta (assembly GCF_000687185.1). Lineage (NCBI taxonomy): Eukaryota > Metazoa > Chordata > Aves > Pelecaniformes > Ardeidae > Egretta > Egretta garzetta. The sequence continues at coordinate 821,001 of NW_009259111.1, read as the reverse complement.
GGGAGTAATAAACTGAGTAACAAGTAGGTAAGAGGTGTTTTCCTGAGAGTTTAACAGGTTAAGTTATGTAGATCTATGCAGCTGTCTTTTGATAGAAGTGCTGCAAAGGGTATATGAAACAATATTGACATGTCAGTGAAGATAAAGCAGAAATATGGCAATGTGAATCATGGAGTACTTAGGTCAGAAGAGACCTCTGCAGATCATCTGGTCCAGCCCCCTGAAGCAAAGCTGTTCCGAAGTTAGATGAGGTAGATCAGGACTTGTCCCGTTGAGTTCTGGGTATCTCAAAGGATGAGGTTCCAAGGCCTCTGTGGACAGACTGTTCCAGAGGTTGGCTGCCCTTGTGATTTTTTTTGGTTTTTTTTCCCTTTTACAAAAGAAGAATTTGCCTTGCTGCAGCCCATGTGCATTGACCTTTAACCTTCAGGAAAATTATGTTGTCTCCCAGTTATAAAAAGTAGAGTTATTTTTTAAGGATTACAGTTCACTTTTCCCAAAGAAATTAATGTCTTGAGTTTTTGATGCTTAGGAAAGGTGGGTAAAGGATGCTATAATGAGGTTAGTTTCCTCATATTGAGAATTGAATATGGCATTTAGTGTGCCAATGAAATTTCTCATTATTATAAGAAAAAATACTTTGTTTTCTTTGTAAGTGAGATCTTGCAAATCCTTACAAAGTTGTTACTCTGTGGATGTTACTCCACTTAGGTCTCTGTACTGTTGGTTTGCTGCTGTATAGGTATGCTGAAAATTGCTGCAGTAATGTATAAATGGTCACGAAGCTGGTTTTTAGAAAGATGCACTATGAGTTGGACAGGCTTGCTTAAGGCTGGGCTTAGTTTTAAAACATAGTTGCTATCTGTTTCTTAAATTATTATATAATGAATTCATACCTTGTTAAAGGTCACTGTAAACTTGCTGCGCTTGGTTTTTTCTGGCTGTTTAGATATTCTTCTTTCAAGTAAGTGTTTTGAATGAAAAACACATTTGGCGACTGTAAAAGGCTGATTCCTGAAGCCTGTTTAATGATTTCTTCAATTCTGTTACCTTAAACGGTAGGGTTTTTCCTCCCCCATGCTGTCTTCAGAACACAGTGAGCATGAAACTTTGGAATGCTTTGGTTGATTAGCTGACAACTGTGAAACTGTCTGAATTGCTCGTATTGTATTGATTGCATTACATCATTATAAAGATATTTTAAAACCTGAACGGAATATTCTAAAACTTAAACTATGACTAAATAATTTTTTTTTTTTTCCCTCTACAGGCTCATAAGTCAGTGAACTTTGTTTCAACTCTGCTTCAGATCACTATGTCCGAGCAACTGGATTTACCAGTGAGACAGGCAGGCAAGTTTTCAAATCTTTTTTTCATTGTATCTACTTTAATGGTGTGTACACAAGTACATATGCAGATACTGTTAAAGAATTCTAATGGTTTTAATCTCAGGTACTCAAAAGTTGGGAGTCACTGGAATTACAGTCATCATGAACTATATCTGGCACCATACACTGAACAGGGAAGACAGAAAGTAAAGGTGGCTGGCTCTTCAGTGATCACTCCCCTTTATCTCTAGTGAATAGTGGTCTTTGGGGAAACAGAATGGTTTATGATGCTAGTACTCTTGGTCCAAGGAGGTAGTTTAACCTTGTACTGGTAATGCTAATGTTTCTAAACATTGTAAGTGGGAGAAAACAAATTATGGCTTTTGGAACACTGCTGGTTTGCCCATGAGCCATCTGTAAAATTGGATATTGAATATTAGCTACTCCAAACATCACCTTAAAGCTGCTACAATTACTTCATAGAGGTTTCTAGTATGATACTTCAGTGGGTTTTCTGATGGTTCAGGAAGTGTGATCTTGATCACTTATTTGAATCTTCCATGTAGTAGACTACTCTGGATTGTAGCATCAGCCTACCTTGCATTTTTATCTTATTGCTTGGGGGTACCATTCAGATGATGATGCAAAAAAGTTACTGCTTAACACGTATAATGAGAAAAAAAAGGGAGAGGTTTGAAAACAACCTCTGAAAATTCACCCTCAGCCAATTAAAGCTGAAAGCAGTCTGTAGAGAGTGGAGACAAGAAGTACAATGCATAGCTTAAAAACAGTGCATGTTTTGCAAAGCAATTAATGGCATGATAAATCCCACTGAGGACAGATTGAAGTCTGCATCACTTCAGTCTTGTAATAGTACATATCTACTGAGTGTTTATTACCTTTGCAGACCCTTTCAGAAACCCTTTGGTTTCAGAAGGTGCATATGAAATTCAGGAAGAGAAGTTGCTTTATGGATTTGTACATAGAATTAGATTAATAGTAACTTTGTTATTAGTATGTCCTTTGAGATCTCCTGTTGCATTTTGTAAGTCCTCTTTCCAAGTGCTGTAATCTATATTCTGCCACATAAGCAGTTTGGATTTGGCTGTCAAATGGTAAATGCAGGCATTTGTGCCAGCAGCCTGATTGCTACAAAGTGCTGTGGCCCATAACCTTGGTATAAAGGAGCTCTGTTTCTCTTTAGCATTCACTCCTGTATCGCAAACTTAATTAGATTTTTTGCTTACAAGGGATCTAATAGATAGTCATTAGTATTGATTAGCTTTGTTTTAATGAAAATACTGCGAAAATAATTACAGGATTCAGAAGTGTGTTGCTAAAATGTTCCACAACTGTGTATCCGTAACACAGATAAAAGCAATATGTTTAGTGTTTTTATATGAAAACGCATTATTTACTATCAACCTAGTAAATTATTAGGTGAATAATTTGCTTGATTTATGTATTTTGATTCTCCTCAGAAATCGTCAATGGATAGTCATTTCAGTCAATTTTGTTCTAAAACAGAATTTTTTGCAAAATGCATGTTTGTTTTATACTTTGAATGGCTATCAGCTGATTTGCCACTTTTGTCTCACAGGGGTTATCTACTTGAAAAATATGATAACCCAGTATTGGCCAGATCGTGAAACTGCACCAGGAGAGATTCCACCTTACTCCATCCCAGAAGAAGACAGACACTGTATTCGTGAAAATATTGTAGAAGCCATTATTCACTCTCCTGAGCTGATTAGGTATGTAGTTTTAACTTGTTTATGAATTGGCTGTGGTTTCTGACTTCTAGGTTTCTTTTTTTTTTTTTCACAACTAAGATCACCTGTGTGCTAAGCATCATTGTCATACACTGTGTATCCTAAGCATAGAATTATTGTAGATGGGAAGCCAGCTCTCAGCTTGTGCAGCATGTAGAAATTTAAAGTTTCTTAAATGGAGAATAAGAAACAGAAAGTACAGAACCCAAACCTTCTAAACAAACTTTGAAGTAAGTCTAAGTTTGGGCAGTATTAGGTGTTTCAACACCGCAAGAATATTATTAAAATAAATAATAGTGACTTTATTTAATCATTGTGCATTTGATTTCTAGAGTTCAGCTTACTACTTGCATTCACCATATTATCAAGCATGATTATCCTAGTCGCTGGACTGCAGTTGTGGAGAAAATTGGATTTTATCTTCAGTCTGACAACAGTGCTTGTTGGCTTGGAATTCTTCTTTGTCTTTATCAACTTGTGAAAAACTATGAGTAAGTTTTTTCTACCATATAAACAAGCAGAATTAATATATTTGTATTTCTTCTGTTCTGTATGTATATTGTAACCATGTAGAATTGCATGTGGGATTGTGCAAAGGTGACAAATCTAATTTTAGAAAATATTCTTGAATATTTGGTATGCAGATGTTGGCTTATATATCTTCTCCACTAAGAAATGACAGAAAAACTGTCATTGTTAAAGCTTTGAGATCAGAAAAAAGAGGGTGTTTTAAAGCCTTAATTTGGCAGTTGTTTTTTATGGATTGGTAACAGTAAGAAAGTCTGCTCAAAATCATGACTTTTGCAGAAACTGATTAGTTCTTTAAACCAGATTTAGACTTCTAAACAATTTGTACTCTAGGCATTAGTGACAGTAAACATAAAGATTTCAAAGTGCAGAATCATGAATGTTAAGAAGTTCAGAATTAGTTGACTGACTTTGGTGTGATCTTTTTGGTAGCCTCATCCAATCCATCACAGGAAATCTTTATCAAAACCCACTGTTCTCCTGTATGCAAGGCATTGGGCTAGGATACAGGTGAATGTTCTTTGCTCTATATCCAGTATTATGTTCCGAGCTTTAAAGTTGAGCTTGCTCTTTGAGAATTTTTGTGGAGCTTAGCTGCTGCTACTGACATGTAGGACGCTCATTTGAGCTGGGTCAGAGAAAAGTGCAATCCTGGAGTCAGGGAATTGTAGTAGTGAAACTAACGGAATCCACAAGTTAATCTTTCAGAGCACTTGTAATGCATAACATTATCGTTTCAGGTACTTGATTTAAAATGTTGCATTGAAAAACATTGCTGTCTAATTACATGCATTTACATAAATTAGTGTAAAAGAGGTGAATATCAGTTTCTCAAAACTCTTCTTTAGAGGAGTGCTATAAAGACCTTTGTAGTCCCATGCTGGAGTTTTTTCAGTGGTTGAAAATTGCAAGTCCTGCTTGCAACAAACTAATTTCTCTCTTGATTTTCAATTTAAACATCTTTAACCAGATATACAGCAGAAATCTGAGATGTAAAACATGAAGTGTTCACTGGTAGTTTATTGTGATTATAGCAATCCTTGTTTAGGGAAGAATTTTGATATGAGCACAGTCGTGTGATAACCTAAGGTAACAGGTGTGTTCGTAAGATTAGTTGAGCAGACTCTTCAGCTGAGGCCAGCAAATCCTCATACTTGTTTAGCTTTCTGGTGAAGTCAACAAGGGTTGGCTTCACAAATCATGTAGGAATATGCACATGTCATTGCCAAACAATACAGGTGAAAGCAGGTCTCTGTAAAATTTGTTAAATTACTTAGGGGTTTTTGGTTTTTTTTTTTGAAAAATTTCCATCATGTTATGACTTTGATCAAAAGATTTTATTACTTGAGTTGTAGGAATGTGTGGCTATTTAATTTTTTTTTCTTAATGTGGAAGGTAAATATCTTGGGCCTTTTCAACATTTTTTTTTTTATTCTGAATCCAGCCAGCAAGATCAAATAGCTCCTATTTGTGTAGTATTTTTTCTGGTCTTTTTCAGTTGTGTCTTTTGTGGAAATTGGAAACTAAGTTTTCCTGAGCAACACTTAACCCTTATGTTTAGCTTTCTAATTCAGAAAATACATGGAAACTATATTATTGAATAGGATTTTAGAGCTCAGTGTTCTGTAGTAGTTTTTACAGAACATGCCATCTGGTAGCAGATTGAGTAGAGTTTGTCTTATATTTCTGCAGATTGGTACCGTGTATTAGTGAAAAGTCTACCAAAAATGTATTGAAAAGAAAAACCCAACCCAAAACCCAATCCCCCAACCCAAATATCTCCCCCAAGACCACAATAGTCCAAGAGTATTATGGTATTAATTGCTTAATCAAAAAAAAAAAAAGCAGTACAGTCTTACAGGTTATATTTTACTTAGTTCTTATTGTCATCACCAGTATGGACAAGATCCTATTCTGCTGTGATAACTCTTGAGTCAATAAGGACTTTCTTCTTTGTAAGTTAAAAGCTGGGGGGAAGATTCCAAAATGTGGCTTCATTTCCTTTCACGAATTTTGAAATTTTTTTGAGAAAGGAAATGGAGCCCTGTTTTCAGCGTAGGCAAACTGGTGGACTGTCACCAGCATGGGAAGGTCTGAGGCACTTTTTCAAGGGGGGTTGCAATCGAAGCCTGCTCAGAGTCTGCCACATAGCCTTGAAGCCTACATTCTCTATCAGATTGTTAGATTTGGCCAAATTAAATGGTAAGATGTGAGAGCCATCAGTAGTAAACTGAGAGGCTTCACAGTTTACTTTCTTCAGTGTCGGTGAAATAATCTAGCTTCTGGAAATATTTGGATAAATTGTGAGCTCTGATAAATATCTTTCTGGAATTTTACTGGCTAGCCCAGCATCTGCCGTTCTTGGCAACAAATGTGTACCTTTTGCTTGCAGTTTTTGTAGTGCTCTGATTGCTTTTCACTATAGTAATGGTGTGGTTGAACATGATTCAAAGCGAGTAAGTTGGCAGGAGTGCATTACCAGCAGAAAACTAATGTGGATATATAGTGGAGTAATGGACGCTCAGTGGTTTTCTAACTTGCCTTTTAACTGTAATGTTTTCTGGCTATAGCTTTATTTTAAATTCTGTAACAAGAAATGTCTAGGGTTTTTTTTTAAATGATATGTTGTTATGAACTGTAATATAACCTACTTGTGTCTACACTGAGGAAAGGTGGATTTATAAAATTCAAAAGCTACCTGGAAGATCCACAAAACTATTTTGTTCTTACCTTAAAGGTACAAGAAACCAGAGGAGCGGAGTCCTTTGATAGCTGCAATGCAACATTTCCTACCAGTTCTGAAGGATAGCTTCATTCAGCTCTTGAGTGATCCATCTGATCAGTCTGTCCTCATCCAGAAACAGATCTTCAAAATATTTTATGCCCTTGTCCAGGTAAAAAATAAACTTTGTTTATACTTGACCAGTAATTTAATTTAAGGCATTATGCTTTTCCCTTAAAAGAGGAAATGGCAGAAATATTAACAATATTAGATTGCATCTGAATTGTTTTTCCAACTGCTCAACTTTGGTATGAATCACGGGTTTTTGGTATGCTTGATTGTGCTGTACTTTTGCTTCTGTACAGTGCTATTCCTGGTTGGCATTAGATATAACTTATGCATGCCATCCTCTAAGGTAGAGTGTTTGCTAGAAAAACGATTAGAAAATCAGTTTTCTAATGAGAGATTTTAGAGGCCAGTCTACATAGAATTATCAGTGTAAATGCAGCAAGTTTGGAATCAAACTGTTAATATGCTGTTAGTTGCTTCAGAAATTAGTGTAACATCCATTTAAGTAGCATCTTGGCATTGCATAAGCAGAATGAATTGGAATGAAGACCTCTAGCACTAGTGAGGATATAGACTAGGTTGTGTTAAGTTCTTTAGCCTGGTTTTCAGAGTTATTTGCTAATCTTTCATGGTAGCTAAGTGTAGACAAAGATTTGAAAGAGCTAAAATTCAAACTGTGAAAGTAACTTTATTTTCAAATTGCTTTATAGTAAATTTATTTTTCCCTTTTTTTTAATAAGTACACATTACCCTTGGAGTTGATAAATCAGCAAAACCTGACTGAATGGATAGAAATCCTGAAGACTGTTGTCGATAGGGATGTACCAGCTGTAAGTGGCTTTTGGCTATTTATGTCTTTTAGCTTAAAATATTTTTCATTCATTAGAATGTTTAAAAGTTTAACTTTTTATTTCTGCATTCTTTTTTCTCCACAGATGCCAAGAAAATACATTTTTATACCAAATAGGGTCTTTTAAACAGACTAGATGAATTTTGAAAATATGTAGCTTGTATGGGAGTTCTGTTGCTTTCAAATTATAGCACAACTTATTTTGGCCTCCTGTTTCAAGAATTTGTTGACCATTTATGCAGTGTATGTAATAGGATTTATTTTTAGATATGCTAGAAATGCAAGTGGCAGGCTAAAAACAAAATATACTATTTAGTTGTTCAAAATGCCTATAATGTGAACTCTTCAAATAGTGGTAAGTGATCTTTTTTTTTCCTAAAGGAAACCCTTCAAGTTGATGAAGATGACAGACCTGAGTTGCCTTGGTGGAAGTGCAAGAAGTGGGCTTTGCATATATTAGCTAGACTTTTTGAGAGGTATTTTCTCTTCCATTATTATTTTTAAAAACCCAAACAAATACTCAAGTCAATAATATTGCTGCACCCTTGAATTTGCATACTTGCTTCTAATTCTAGGTATGGAAGCCCTGGTAATGTTTCCAAGGAGTACAATGAGTTTGCTGAAGTGTTCCTGAAGGCATTCGCTGTTGGTGTTCAGCAAGTAAGAACACTGAATGTGAGGGGTATTAGGATAAGTTTAGAGGTAGTAGCGATTTCTTATTTATTTTCTGAAAAGGCTTCTTGCTCTTATTCACAGTTGGGTTTTTTAAGCACATTGGTATGGAAAGCACTGACGTCTGTGGGTTAAAAGAAAGGAATGATTAAAAAAAATATGAATTTGCCATGTAGGACAATCCACTGAAAATAGCCTATGCAGCATTGATAATCTGTAAGTAGAGTAAATGCTCTAATAAGCCCTCAGATGAGCTTCAAATAAATGCTATCAATTTTTCTCTTTCTGGAAGAGATAGCTAAAATATTTATGTAGTGTAGTTGACCTTCTTACCTACCCTTTTAATTCTGGTGATACAGTTCTTTGACTCAAAGTCAGTAAGTACTAACGTTCTAGGCTTCTGCAAAAGCCTGATCAAGCAGAGAGTCACTTACAAACAGGTAAGTCTGGTCACTTTCCGCTCATCTCCCTAGCTGGGGCTTGCCACTTCTACAGGATCTGTTATACACAAAGCATCTTCTGGACTGTAGCAGTTTCTAACCTAATGTATTAATGTTATGCCAAACTAGCATTGATTTACCTTTATTGGAGTAACTTCATGATTCAGATAGTCCTATCACATGGCAGCAACCTACAGGTTTTCCTGAAGGGACAGAATGCATTGGTGGGGCAGGAATTGTCATCCGCCTCTCTTATAATGCATTTGTTTAAAGTCAGTAATTTGAACTTTTTGAAGTAGCAAGAAAATTGCCATGAATGCTGGGAAATTTTTGGATCTGATTCTTGGCTCCTGGCTGTACTGCTGACTTCTGTTCTTTTGAAACAGGTTTATTTATAAAAAAACTTCAAGTAGTTTTTGTAAAATTTCCTTGTATTGGCTCATAAATCTGTTTATGTTAAGGTGATTAGGTTGTACATGTAAATAGACCGTTAATTTTCTAACATCTTGGGGAGTGGAATGTTTTCTTCAAAGCCTGTATTTTAATCAGAAGAACAGTTCTTAGTTCAGTTTCAGTTTTCTTAGTTTTAATTCCTGATGAAATTATAATGAATTACAGGACTTTAAAAGAGGAAGAGTAGGGAATGTATCGTCTAAATACATGTTTTTTGAAGGTCATCCGAAGTATTGAAAGGGAAAAGAACATTTGTCACATTGAGTACTAGGAAATATATTCCAACATCCTACTCAGACAAGTAGACCTGAAGTGCGTCACCCTCTGAGGTGCTCATCTGTCACCTGTAGATGACATCAGACAGATCATTATTACGTGTTCTTAAAAGACCTTACTGGTTGCTTTGCACTTCCAAGACAAAATGAAATTTTGACAAAAGACTGTATGGGCAAAAGAAGTTTTCAAAAAGATAAATTTAAACAGTTCAAAAAAATACTTTGTGTGTTTTCTTTACGTTTTCGTTGAATCAGTTTTGATCCTTACTGTTAGTGCATCTAGGAAACACCAAGAATTAAAGTCGTTAAAGAAAATTGCTAAAAAGCAAGACTTCAAAATGCTTACAGTTTCTTCCCATACAATAATGTAACTTGTTTAGAAATACAGATTATTTTAAGGTGCTGACCTCATTTCTGTGCAAAGATAAATCTTTGATGTATGCTTAAGAAATTGAATCGTTCAGATAAATGTTACAGTATATTTTTCATCGGGATGTATTTCTTCACAAAAATGGGAAATACTGAAGAATACAAATGCTGATAATATGCTTCACTGAGTTCTCTTTACTCTCCAAAGTGTAAGCACCCTCTTAATAGAAGAGTAATAGATAAATATATGGTATGGGATTACAGGTTTTTCAAGTATAAAATTTAAACATACTGTTAATGTTATTCTCATAATGACTTCTTATTGATTACTCTTTTTACCTATTCTATATCTTTTTGTCATGTGCATGTCACCAACTTCTTCCCCCACCCCCCCCAAAAAAAAAATCCAGTACACTCAGCAGTAGTTCTGGCTAAACTTTCTTAAGCTTGGTCCAAATAGCCTGAGCTGCCTAGCTGGAATACCTTGATTCTTATCCCTTGTGCTAGCAGCTGTTTTGCTCAAGACTTTTCTTATTTTGAAAGACCTGATGAACCAGAACTAAGCACTGGTCAAACACTACTGCCTGTTTGTTCTTTGGCACAGTTGCAGAATTTTCTTTATTTGCCCTGGAGCCTCCATCCCACATTCTGCTTTTCCTCACTGCAGTTCTTAAATCTTGTCTTAATCTTTTTAATTTCTTCACTTATTACATATGAATCATGAAACTGAACCAAAAATCTTGTCCTAAGTAGTGTGGCTGCAAAGACCATTTGTTAGGCCTCAGCTTTGTCTTAATTTCCAAAGACTATTCCCCATCCCTTCATTGACTGTTGATGAATTTAGGCTTTTCTGTCTACTGTCTTGTTAAATTAGAGAGTATCTCTCTCTCCCTCCCCCTCCACCCCCAAAGCATGTTAGGCTTACTTTGTACTCATGTTTTACTGATTTTGGAAGTTACAAACATCTGTCAGTTAAGGTATTGTTTTTGCAGAAAATAATTTTCTCTTTTAGTTAGTTCGCAAGAGAGTAAAAAGGAATTTTGACATTCTTTGATAATCCTCGAAACAGCTGCAGGTCTGAACATTGTCTCTCTTTTCCTTTCCTTTCTTAAGTCAATATCTAATGCCACCAAAGCCTTGTACTTGGGTGAGGGTAGCAACCAGTAATTTCTTTAAGTCCAGGAGGCTTTTAAACATGAGCAGTTAAACTTGGAGAACTGATAATGCATCTAGAGCATAAAACCATTTGTAAAGCTATGAATTTCATGGTGAATGAATGCATCCTCTTCTAACTCAAGTGTAAGGTATCTCCTTTGGAAGAAGCAGTTCAGTGCTTTTGTAGTAAATGCTCTCAATGGAATTACTTTTCAAGATAGTCTCATTTTCCAAAAATGTTTTCTTGGTGATATTACAGATTTACAGATACCTTTTCAGTTCCTTCAGTTTGGGATTTTTTTAAACGTTGTTTTATGTGAAGAATTAAATAAAACCCTGGAAATGGGATTTGTCATTTCTCTCCAGTTGGTGCTGCTGCTCTTGAAGGTGCACTGTTGCCACTGACCTGGACTGGGCTACAAGGAAACCCCTTTGCAATTACTGTTACCAAACTTTCCAATGAGCTGGAATTTAATTACTGGTAATGGCCCCATGGCCATTTCATGTCCTTAATTGTGGAAAGCCATGGACTTTAACAAACGTAAAGCCCTGTGAATTCTTCTGAATCCCACCTCAGGAGAAGAATAGAGGCCAGAAAGCCAAGGGGAGAGGCTGGTTCATCATTCTTCATACACATACATTCTTCATACATCATTGCTATAAGGTTTCACATAGGCAAGGATCAATAGATTGCGCAAGCATAGAGTATTTTATCAATCCTGTGTTTAGGCATTAGTTTCTGCCCTCAAAGAGTGGCAAGATGGAGTAATAAAACCTCAGAGGAAGAGTTCCCCTGGGCTATGTTGGTGATGAATTAGCATGTATGTTTTGCCTTATTAAAGGATTGTATTTTTAAAAGATGTGCAGCACCTGATATGAGCTGCAAATTGCATTATAAAATTAACAATGACATTTAGTAGAAGGATTAGTCAGTACCCATTTTAGTCTAATGAATAAACAGGCTTTTTTGTTTGATTTGGAGGGGGTTCTTATGTAGGATTGTGAGGGAGGGTAGAATTCTGGTTAAAATGGTCTGTGCTCTGTATAAGCTATTGATGAGATCTGATTTTTCTAGGTGCTGCTGAAGGTGTTGTATCAATACAAGGAAAAGCAGTACATGGCTCCTAGAGTTCTGCAGCAAACACTGAATTACATCAATCAAGGAGTGTCACATGCAGTCACCTGGAAGAATCTGAAACCTCATATTCAAGTAAACCATTTTTGGGATTTAATACTTACATGACTCAGTAGTACATTAGTCATTCTGCTAGAATTCAAGTTTTAGGAACCTCTGTTACAAATTGCCAGTGAAAAGAGTTTAAGCCTGTAAGGTAGCACATAAAAACTGTTGTGTCCAAATAGTTTTACAATGTTAGCATTTTATATGAGAAGTGACAGGATGGACAAAATCTGTGAAATACAGGACAGAATATAGAGTTTGATTTAGTAGTGCTAGCCTGTTTTCAACTTTTTTTTTTATTGCAGGGAATTATCCAAGATGTTATTTTTCCATTGATGTGCTATACAGATGCTGATGAAGAGCTTTGGCAAGAAGATCCATATGAATATATTCGCATGAAATTTGGTGAGAATTTTAACTCATAAAAATGTAACTTCACAGAAAGGTGGGATTTTTATAGTTGTGGTTTTCGAAAATAGAGATGGCTTTAGTATTTAAAGGGGGAAAAAAAAGGAAAAAGAGTTTGTATTATCCGAATAATATACCTTCGTATACTTCAGGATACGCTGGTGGAAATGACAGATAATATATGACAGTCAACAGTGACACAGATGTTTCTGCACTTGAAAAAGCAGCTAATTTTGACAGTTACAAAGTTTTTGTTGTAAGTTAAACAGTCCAGATCTTGCTAACAAAAATTACATGAGTGTAAAAGGTTATGCCTTACAACAGCTAATATTTCAGGCCCTGGAGTTTTTACAACCTTAAGGAGTTTCACACATGGCACAGTTCAGAACAAATTTACCGTAATGGTAAATGAAACATTACAAAGTAAGCCTAGCATTCCAGACATGTCTAATTTCACCTCCTGTTGCTTGCTGCTTTGTTGTTGGGGTTTGCTACAAATATATGCAGTCCTTTCAGACTGAGGAATAAAAAAGATTCTTCAGACTTCCTGAAAAAATTCTTCCCTCCGCTAGAACTTTTATGTGGCTAGAACAAGGAATCTTGATGGGTTTGGGAGTTTCTTATCCCTTAGGTCAGAGGCAGACCTGTAAATAGTTCCGGTATTATACAATGCTCTGATAATCCTCTCCTGCAGAGAAATAAGAAACTGAACATTTTTAACTCGGTCAGTTATGTGCACTTACCTGTACAGCGAATAACATATAAGTCAAAAATTGACTGCTGTGTCTGCTTCTACGGTTACAAAAGGTTTATCTTAAAAATAAGGAAGACATACCATTTCAGATTAGACCTGTAGAGCTGGTGATCATGAAAAAAGTGAAATATATGTATTGGGAATCTCCAGCCATATGCTACTGTTTGTTTGGTCTTGAAATATCTGTAGAAAGAAAGCATGATTAACCGCCTGAAAAAAAAGGAAAATTGTTGCTCTTTTGTTTCATGTTAAATCATTAGATTACTTTTGGATCACGAACTGTAGTAAAGGACCAAAATTTACAGCTGTTATGTTTATTTAATAGATGTATTTGAAGATTTCATTTCTCCAACAACTGCTGCTCAGACACTATTGTTTACATCGTGTAGTAAAAGGAAAGAGGTAAGATATGCAAGAATAAATACAGTATTTGGTAGATTTAGAATCAGAATCACTTTGGTTGGAAAAGACCTTTGAGATCATCGAGTCCAACCTTTAACCTAACCCTGCCATCCCACCACTAAACCATGTCCCTAAGCACCTCATCTATCCTTCTTTTAAATACCTCCAGGGATGAGGACTCCACCACCTCCCTGGGCAGCCCATTCCAGAGCCTGACAACCCTTTCTGTGAAGAAGTTTTTCCTAATTTAGTTTTATAGTCTCCATTTGCTGCAGGAACTAATAAAAGTTTTAGTTTTCCGCTGTCTGTCATATTATAGTACACTAAAATGTGTCATTTCTGTCATTTATTTTGCACTGATTTATTTGCGATTTTTGTATTTGCCAATTCCCCTAGGACCTAACTATCAAGAATGTTGTGTGTTTATAACAAAGACGTAAAACATTATCCAAATGCCAGTCTTGGAGCAGATTATTAGAGATTTAAGCATTTCAGAGCAGTGAGAATGGTACCTGAGACAATTGACTGAAATTCTTTGGTTAATTTTACATGTAACATAGGTCTTGCAGAAGACAATGGGCTTTTGTTATCAGATCCTCACGGAGCCAAATGCTGACCCTCGTAAGAAAGATGGTGCTTTACATATGATTGGTTCTTTGGCTGAAATTCTTCTAAAAGTAAGCATAACAAATCTGGTGGTTCTTTTGGTTCTTTTTTTTCCTCCTTTCCTTTCTTTCACATACAGCATCTTAGAAGAAATGAGAATAGCTCTTTGATTTTTCAGGTTTTTGAATCACTGCCAGTTTTTCTTAAAGCTGTTAAACTTAATTGTTTTGGTTTTGTTGTCAGCTTAATTACACAATTTTTATTAGGTCATGTTCAAATTGAAATTATTGGTTTAAGTTCCTTTAAGTTCTCTGCTTCTAGTAAGCATTGCTACGCCATTTCCTGTGCTACCTAACTACGTTCCCTTTTTTGTGGAAGGAAAGGAAAAATAATCCATCCAGTAAGAAGCTGTTGATTTAATGAGATATAATAATAAATAATAATTGTTTCTGTTTATGGAAGAGAAGAAATAAAGTGAAATTAGCAACCTTGCTCAATTAGAATGGTAGCAAAAAAGATGCAGGACATGGACTTGTATTTGGACCATGAGAAGTTTACCTGACCACTTTTGCTTTTGATACCAGAGTAAAGTACACTGCCAAGCACTCTAGAGTCAAAAAATGACAGGCAGAAAGTGTCACTATTTTGACTGAAAATTATAAGTCCATGTAGGATTCGAGTTTAATTACTAATATGGGATTTCATTGTTGCTTAATGGGCTTCAATAAAGGGGAAAGGTAAAAATCTGAGGGTTTTGTTAGGCTGGTTTCACTTTTATGTATGACTTTTACAGGATTAGAAATACATTTTTATATAAAGTTTTAAATGGGATGTGTTTCTATTCATATTCTGACAGAAGAAGATATATAAAGATCAGATGGAATATATGTTGCAGAATCATGTGTTTCCTCTCTTCAGCAGTGAGCTGGGTTACATGAGAGCACGGGTAAGAAAGTGCAAGATTTACTGTTAAAATACACTTCCAATTGAAGCGTTCAGGAATAATCTTTAAATTTTTCACTCTAACAAATGCACTCCTTTCTGCACCTCTTCTGTAATAAATTGTATGCTTATTTCAGACATAACTATCAGTCTTTATGTGTGATTATAGATAGCTACTGTGTAGTCTTAAAATGGCTGCAGAATTGTGTGCATAGTTTTCCATCTGTGTCTGGTGGTATGGTCTCTTTGTGTTTTGCATTTAGACTGTACTGCTCACACAAAACCTGTGGCCAAAGATGAACTTGAGATCATAGTACTGGTCTAGTGATGTCTGAAAGACAAGCCTCCCACTGGCCAGCCTCCACACTCTCAAACATCTTCATCTGATAAGTTTCACAGTACCTTTATTCAACAGTAATTTTACTTCAGATTTAATAATTTGTCCAGGTTACGGGTATATGAGTAGACGATAATCCTGTTTGTAGGTTTTGTAACTCTGAATTTGTTCAACGTCTTTTTTTTCAGGCTTGCTGGGTTCTTCATTATTTTTGTGAAGTCAAATTTAAGAGTGACCAGAATCTCCAGACAGCCTTAGAACTCACAAGACGGTGTCTGATAGATGATAGGGAAATGCCTGTGAAAGTGGAAGCTGCAATAGCACTTCAAGTTCTGATCAGTAATCAGGAGAAAGGTAGCGCTCTTTTCTTAAAGCTACAGCAAGCTTTAATGGAATAGGCATTAATACTGTGATGTTCAGTGAGACTTGTTCTCTTCTTTCCTGATGTTAATTTACTACTTGCAGTAGTAATTTGTAATCGCTTATAGAATTTTCCAACTGGAAAGTTACAGTATTTTTTATAAATAAATAAGATTATCACAATTTCATGGTAAAATAAATCCAGTTTTACAGCACCTTATCATTGTATCAGAAATACAGTGACAATATAAGCGCATCTGTCTCAGCATATGTTCATTCATGTCAAAATTTTTTTTTAAAAAAAAAGTTGTCTTTATCCTGGCAGGCTTTACATTGCTTGGTATTCTTGAAGGGGGCATGAAAGCCACACAGTAACAAATTCTTTATCAAATACTTTGGCTAATTTGACAAAAATGCTTATGTACCCATTCACGTTCGATTAAAATTTGAATTGATAAGGATCTTGAATTCCATAAAGACTGTAGAACTCTGGTATTCATACTTCAGTTGTCATCCTCTTGGTATATATTTTTATTCAAAAAGTTTTTCTGAATGTTGGTATTGCTATGATGATTTATACTACCCATGGTTTTGGCATATTAATGCCAAAGTACTAAATATTAATAAAGTATATACTGACTTTCTTATAGTCATACTTTAGTTTTGTAAGAATGTAAATTCAAGTATTTCCACTTGTTTTACAGCTAAAGAATATATTACTCCGTTCATTAGACCTGTAATGCAAGCTTTACTTCATATTATAAGAGAGACTGAAAATGATGATCTTACTAATGTGATTCAGAAGATGATCTGTGAATATAGTGAAGAAGTTACACCAATTGCAGTAGAAATGACACAGCATTTGGTAAGACTTTCTGGTGAATTAGGAAGATGTTTAATATGTGAAAGATAGGTATTTAAAATTAAGATAGTTGTCTGTCAATCAATAGCTGTTGTTACTCCAGTCTGCTTAAGTGCATTGATACAAGTAATTTTATTGTACATTTAGACTGTTTTTTCTCAAAAGTGGCTTCGTAACTTGAACTAAATGGAAATTTCTAAGAAGGATTGTAGAAATGTTTGAGAAATCTTTGTACATATTTTCTCCAGATAGTGTTAATAGTGAATTTTGGCGGCACACTTTAGGTTGTCTCTACAACGTGACTTAGGATTTCTGTTTTAAAATTGGAAATTAAAGAGCAGATTTTAAATTTAAAAATGTGGTGTGAAAATAATGTAATGTGATGTAATGTGAAAATAAAATTGAATCTGCAGGAGAAATTCAGAGCTTGAATGGCCATATCTAGTGAGTTGTACTAATGGTTTCAAAAGCAGACATCAGCTCAGTGCTTCCCTATTCAAGGCCCTTGCCTTGAAGTTAAAACTAAGTTGTTTGTGTATCCTCTCTGGGAATGCCTGCAAAGCGATCCAGTCTAGTTCAGCTACCAGTTAAATCTTGTGTCAGAAAAATCTACTTTTAGAAAATGTATTCTTTTGCATTGAAAGTAATGTCATTTATGTGTTTTTATTCATGAATGGATAAAGGATGACAGCTCAAATGGCTTAACACTCAAATTTTCTCAATCTTGAAAACAAACTCTGGAATGGAGCAGTCACCTTCTAATATTCATACATGTTTTCTTAGCAGAAGTCCTCCTTAAATTGTGTAGAGTACTGGACTTGAACAATTGTTCTTCATCTCCAAGCATGTCCTCATTAAATGACATATTTATGGGTGGTTTTGCTATTACATGCAGGCGATGACATTCAACCAGGTGATCCAGACTGGACCAGATGAAGAGGGCAGTGATGACAAAGCAGTGACAGCAATGGGAATCTTGAATACTATTGATACACTTCTCAGTGTAGTTGAAGATCACAAAGAAGTAAGTAAAAATTACTTTAAAGCTAATACGTATCGTCTAAGACACTGAAAGTCTTTTGTAGTTCCGGTGTTCCTGACATTATCTGAAAAACTGTCCTTTCAGTCAAAAATATCTTAAAATAGAAGACAGTGAAGTACTTACCATGTAACAAAGTTGTAACAGTGGCTCACATTTCTAACACAATACATGTAGTAATAGAGCATAAATGTTGGCACGGTATTTCCCCTAGAATCCAGGTTCTTGTTCAAATCGGCGGAAGCAGCTTGTCTCCCAACAGGTGGAACTCAGTCAGCTCAGCTGGAAAAACCCATCTGATTTGATTAGTTCTGCCCTTGAAAGAAAATAGATAAAACTTCAGTTAGCTTTGAACATTGACTCTGACTTAGTTTGCTCTCAGAATCAATGTCTGTAAATACAGCTGTTGTGGCTATGCTAAGTGATAGGGGGTTTTACCTGCCTAATCTGTACTGTAGAATTCTCCAGTGTGATGAAAACCTTCGTTTTGTTGTACTGAACAGACTAACTTCTGTCCACAGTACAGCTTGTTCAAAAGATGCTATTGTTAATTAAAATCCTTCTTTACAAAGTCAGCTACTGTTTTTTGATAAATACATTACAGTTTTTTAGTGACAAACAGTTCAGTAAAAAGTTGTACTCCCAGGGCTCTGAAGACTTTACTAAGGAAGCAGCATAATACGAATTCTGAATGCCCAAGGGTGGAATCCAGTGCTACCATGCAATAAACCAAGGACTGGTTAGGCTCATTTACTTGTTGCTGAAGCTGATCAGCAAGCTTTTCATGTACTTGTTTTTGCCAGCAAATTCTTACTATCTACATGAAAAGTTTGTGTAACAATATGCTAGTCCTGAGGAACTCAATTGTAAAATGTTGATGAGTAAATGTTTGTATTTAGAGACATCTCACACAGGATGACCAGTGTTTCAAGAGATAAGGTATTTAGCTGGTTAGTTTCAAACCTTGTTCTGCTAGAAACTCAACCCTTATTTGTCCCTAAGCAAGGTAAGTGCCCTAAACAGGTTAATGACTTGTTTTGTTAGCTGTTCCATGGACTAATACATACTAATTGGGAAGAGTGTCTGAATCTGTAGACCAGCATTTAGACTGATTGTCCACATACCGTATGAACATCCTAACCTAGG
The DNA here is from genome assembly GCF_000687185.1 of Egretta garzetta. Classification (NCBI taxonomy): domain Eukaryota; kingdom Metazoa; phylum Chordata; class Aves; order Pelecaniformes; family Ardeidae; genus Egretta; species Egretta garzetta. Next base: position 802,332 of record NW_009259111.1, on the reverse strand, counting down.
TTTGGTCATTTGGTCATCTGGTATTGTTTTGTTTTTTGAAATTTCACTTTTCTGGAACAGCAAATAACTTGTAGCGAGGTCCGTTGCTTAGCCCTTCGATATGTATGTTTACTTACCATGCTTTAACGGGACTGAACTGTTGCATAGGGTTACTGTCAGGCTTTTCTTTTTAAAGGATACCCTATAATGAGATTCTTCCAGTATTCAAACAATATTCCAAAACCACCTTGTATTAAAAGCTATCTTACAAATCCTTAGCTAAGAGTCCTGCTCTTACTCATTTAGTGCTCTAAAATGAGAAATATTGAATTGTTTTTAGATGACTATATTGTGTAAATAGAAACTGCTTTGAGTAATTTTGTTTTAAAATTGATTTAATTTCAACTCCAAAGTACTGAAAACAGTCATAAATCTCCTTTTTTCAGATTACCCAGCAGCTGGAAGGGATCTGTTTGCAAGTGATAGGAACAGTTTTGCAGCAGCATGTATTAGGTATCTGTACTTTTGTTGGCTTATTTTTCTAAGTGTATGGGATTGGCATTAAATTTACCTAGATTCTGTTTGTTTTAGAGTTTTATGAGGAGATCTTTTCCTTGGCTCATAGTCTGACCTGTCAACAAGTTTCTGCACAAATGTGGCAGCTTCTTCCTCTTGTTTTTGAAGTCTTTCAGCAGGGTGGCTTTGATTATTTTACTGGTAAGTAATACAAGTAAATTAGAAAGCCAGATGGTTTCACATATATGATTTCAACCATACAATGAATTGCATCTTGATTGAAATGTTAGGAGAGCACTGAAGTGAGGTGATGCTTGAAGTATTTTATTGTGCTGTTGCTGCAACCAGAATTGTTTTGCTAATGCACCTATGACTAGATGCACGCTTATCTTGACAAACATTAAGCAAGAACTGTAATGAACTTACTAATACATAGATTTCAACCTGATTTTAACAGCTCATCTAATAAAACATGCAAACTATCTAACTGATCATTCTTCTTTTAATACAGACATGATGCCTCTCTTGCATAATTATGTTACTGTTGATACAGATACACTTCTGTCAGACACAAAATATCTTGAAATGATCTACAGTATGTGCAAGAAGGTAAGTAGATTCCTTTGTGATAAACCCCCCTATGATCTCTGAAGTGATACACTATTAAACTCAGTACTTTTTTCCCCAACAGCAGGCTGTGAAACTGAAGAATTTTTATGTCTGCTATGCTATTTATCATCCTCTGTGATTCCACAAATTAAGTTATTGCAGGGAAATTTCAAGAGGTTGCATCAAATTTCAGACATATGCTTTTGCGAAAAGGGAAAAATAAATCACGCACAACAGGTTTTTGTGCACGCATTTTGTGTAATACACTTTGTGCATATGGGCATGCATATGCATATTGCAAAAGGTAGATGTTTTCTTTTATCTGAGATTGGTAGCCTCACTATGGCTGGGATACCACATACCATATGTATTCTAAAAGTCTTAAATCTAATATCTGAAAGAAGTGGAGTAGGGATGGAAAGTAAAGGGATAGGAATAGGAAGTTATTTTCTGAAGTTCATGCCAAGTCAGAGAGGAAAGCTGGGAGCAGAAGGCAGTTGTTCTGACTCAGTCCAGTCACTGTTGGGCAGCATTTCTGTATTTAACCTAGCTTCTCAGCTCCTGTGTATTATACATAGCTGCCAACTGGGCTTTCTTTATCCAATCAATATGTAGAATACAAAGCTTTCCAGAATGCTAGCCCTACGTGAAGAAATGAATACTTTATAAGATGGTGTTAATATTTCATAATCTCTAGTAGCAATCTGTGGGGATTTCAGTTTTCCACTTCTGGATATTATGTGTTGTGTCTATATAGGAACTACGGTGAACTGTCAGCTGCCCTGCCCATGGTATTTCCTGAGTAATTCTTTTGAAGATGATTAAATATTATAGTGAATAACTCTTGCCAACCTTTATTTAAAAACAAATTGCAACCAGACTGATTAGGTTGATTGTAAATACTTGAAAATTTTATATATAAAAACCAGAAAATTAGCCTGTTATAACCTCTTTATTAGCTAAGCACAGTGAATCTTTTAACACAGAAGTTTTAGGTATTGTGGTCTCTCGCTGGGTATCCCAAATTAGTAAGTACAATTTTTACAAAATTCACTATGTGAATGCATAAGAAAACTTTTTTGTTTGTGTATGGAAATAAAGCTTTGCAAAATGGCAGCTGATGTTTATACAGTTACTGTTTTATGAGCTTTGTGTCCATAGAGTTGTTGAGTATTTCTACATGTAGATTAGTTTTACCCGCATTCAGCAATGTTTCAGTCTCTATTTGTGATACTGGGCCATTGCTGTAGATTGGGCTGCTTCACTGATGGATGTTTATCCTAGCATTGTAATAGAGTGAATTTATATCAGCTTTTCAAAGCAAAGCAATATATAGAAAATATTTCTTGAAGGGGTATCATCAACAGTAATTGTTATTTTTCAGGTCCTCACAGGAGTGGCTGGAGAAGATGCAGAATGTCACGCAGCAAAGCTTTTAGAAGTAATTATTCTTCAGTGTAAAGGGCGTGGCATTGATCAGGTTGGTAACAATTTTGGTTGCTATAACTAATACTTTAAAAAGATTTTATTCTCAAATATGAATCGATTATGTATTAATACGATTTCTGTTCTGAGAAGTTTCTGTAGTGTGACTAATAATCCCGTCTTCTACTTCAGTGTTACTCAGTTAACAGCACTGCAGAGAGAGTTACTGCACACTTTGTCTCCAGAATTTAGGACACTCTGCAACGCTCAAGTGTCTTCTTGAATCTGGAAGAGTACTGGTTTAGGAGTGTCTTGGTTCTAAAATACTCTGAGTTAATTCTAGTGAATATTTCATGAAAATTATTCAGTCTGTCAGGTTAATAGCCTTGGAATTAATAAGAATGAAAATTAAGTTCCTAGAATGCAAATTAATGTGATAGAGGAGCCAGGGAGTTCATTATGCACATATGGAATTTGAGAGATGTATTTGTGTGTTTCTGCTGTGTACATGACAGGCACTATGTAATATCTATTTAAACATTTTTTGCGTGCTTTTTAATACTTGTGGATACAGTCCCTGGAAACTTTAGTTTTTAATTTATTTGAAAGAAAATCTCTAGCGGATATTTTTTTTTTTCAGTGTGGCATCTCTGAAAAAACTACTCCTTTGAATAGCTGTTCTTTTGGAATGTTAGTAATATCTCTTGTCTTCATTGTGGATATTAAAAAAGACTAAGTTGATTTTTCCTCAACTTCCTTGTGTACACATGTCCTATTTTTCATTTTTAAAACACAAGATTATAGAACCAGGAATTATATCTACTGTGCATGATGTCACAAAATCCATGTGCTCAGAGTAGATTAAATTTTTTCACTTTTTAATTTCATCTTTGTTTATGACTTCTACTAGCAATTAAAAATTATTCCCATTTTATGCCCTCTGCATTTATGCACCAGACTGGGTTTATGCCATTTCTCAAGTTTACTGTGAAATAGAGAACTACAAAATCTATTTTCGATTACTGAATTTGTAATGGTTCTCACTCTTTAGTGCATACCCTTATTTGTGGAAGCTGCGTTAGAGAGATTGACCAGAGAAGTGAAAACAAGTGAACTGCGAACAATGTGCCTCCAGGTTGCCATAGCTGCTTTGTATTACAATCCTCATTTACTATTAAATACATTGGAAAATCTTCGTTTTCCCAATAATGTGGAGCCTGTCACTAATCACTTCATAACGCAGTGGCTTAATGACGTAGACTGTTTCTTGGGGTAAGAGTTTTCTAATTTTGAAGATTATTCTCTATGATACTTTTCTATATTACCTGCTTATAAATCATAAACATAACTTGCAACTTTTTTGCTCTTTTGTAGACTTCACGATAGAAAGATGTGTGTGCTTGGCTTGTGTGCTCTTATTGATCTGGAGCAAATACCACAGGTTTTAAATCAAGTTGCTGGCCAGATCCTGCCAGCTTTTATCCTTTTATTTAATGGATTGAAAAGAGCATATGCCTGTCATGCAGAGCATGAAAATGACAGCGATGATGATGATGAAGCTGAAGAAGATGAGGAAACAGGTATGGAAACTGAAACATTGCTGTTACTTTGTATTTTTCATTTTTTTTCTGATGGAGATGCTGAGTTCCTTTGCAGAATTCTTCAGAGTTCCCCTAATTCCAAAAATCAAAAGCTGGGGTAGACCACTGGACATCTTCTAATGACTTTCAAGTATATCTGGCTTACTTTCCAGTCCCTCTTAAAACCTAACAACCTAGGCTGAGTCTCTTCAAAGTCATATCAAGCTACCTTATGTGTGTGCATACTGTGATTGCTGAAAAGAATTGTTACTGGGGCATGTTTCCCACTTGAGTGAGGGGTAAGAGTCAGTAGGAGGAGTTTCCAGGAATCCTTTGAATCCATTGTATGGTTTGGACTATATATTACATGAGCTGCATGTGTTTTAGCGGTGTATTGAAAATGACAGTTCTTGTGACTTTTTTTTTTTTTCTGGTGTAATCTCAATTTCATCAGCCTTCATAGACTTTCTTCTTCATATAGTTATTTCACAAACTTTCACATCTTTTGCCATCATCTTTGTATTTGAAGTTCAAAATTACCTACAACTTCTCCATACTTCTTTCTTCCACCTTTCCTTATATTCTGCTTAAGCTTTTAGTTCTTGTTCCCTATTTTTATCTTCCCATCATCAGCCTGGTGTCTTTGTGAGTGATTGTCTGGAACAGTTTCCCACACTCAAAGGAATATATGTTGGTTTTCATCTTTCTACTTAAAACCCAGTTTCTTTTTGATCTCTGCTGTTGAATTCTGGACTCTCCAGACTATTGTCATTATACACCGTTCATACCATTACATTTTGTATTTCTCAAGCATTCTTTTCAACAGCCCTTTTGAATGTGCCTTTAAAAGCATTTTCATCAAATTATTTCAAACTTTATTTGGAGCACAAATATTGCTTTGCTTAAAGTTTTATCAAGTGCAGTTCCAAACTATCTGTATATACTTTTTTCTACATACATTTTTGTGACAACAAAATTTTGCTTTCCCACTTACACGGTTGGTGTAAGTGAGGGAGGAGTGTCGGGGGGGGGAGGGAAGACCATGGCACTAGGACCTTCCCCCTTTCCAGTCTGCACTATACTGTTATCAGTTCCATTGCCTGTTTTGCATAATCAGCCATCTGCCTAAAGAGTTGTTCTTACTGTTCTTGAGATAAACTTTTTGTGTTTGATTTAACTCAGAGGAACTGGGGAGTGATGAAGATGACATTGATGAAGATGGTCAAGAATATCTAGAAATTCTAGCAAAACAGGCAGGTGAAGATGGAGATGATGAAGACTGGGAAGAAGATGATGCTGAAGAGACTGCTTTGGAAGGCTATTCCACAATTATTGATGATGAAGACAACCCTATTGATGAATATCAGATATTTAAAACAATTTTTCAGAGTAAGTAACTGTATTTCCTTTCCTGGCCAACAAGTTATGTTTTAACTTAATTTTAGTGCATACCATTGTAAACGAGAACCTGTTGAAAGCTTTCAAACAGGCTTTCCAATATGTGCTTTGAGGAAGTTCTTTGGAAAGGGGAAGCTGCCATTATACTTCCAGATCAGGGGGAGACGCTTGAATGAACTTACGGTGGGAGGGAAGAGGTCAGAGGTTGTATTAGTGTTTTTAAATGTCTTGAATTATGTAACCCTAACAGAATATTATTCTGATTAAAACGGTAGTGAGTTAGTAAGCTTTGAGTTACAGAACGTTTTAATGAACGCTTTCCTTTTGCTTGTTTTTTTTCTCTTGCAGCAATTCAGAATCGTAACCCTGTGTGGTACCAAGCTTTGACACAGGGCCTTAATGAAGAACAAAGAAAACAATTGCAGGACATAGCAACTCTGGCAGATCAGAGGCGGGCAGCACATGGTATTTTTCCCCCTTTATACCATTAATTGCTTCTTTCACTGCTTGAATGCTGTTTATGTGCTCAAGAAGCATAATATAGAAAATGCCTATAATTCAAGCCTGATAATGTCATCATCAAAGCAGGGTTGTTTTACATTCAGAGATGTTTGAAATCTCTTTGTCAGGTCACAAAGCCTCAATGCACAAATTGTATGGCATACGACAGGTGTAAGGAATGATAGAAACATCTTAATGAAGTGGCCAAGTAAATAAAAGCATATTTGTCATAATTGCTTGGATTTGAAAACAATTGATTACCTGAAGGTGGATGGAACTCTAGGTATGGTAACAAACATACTAAGTAGCTGACAAATCATCTCCTGATGTGACCTAGTCCAGCTGGGATAGACAATGATTCTGTGGGTGGGAAAATACCAAATTATGGGAGTAGCATCCATCTGTAAAGCTACATTAAAGCCTATGAAGTATTTCAGATTGTTATTCTTCAATGCAGATAATACAGATTTAAAAATACAGGAAGTGGGCAAATCTTCAGGTTTGGGGTTGGGGTTTTTTTGGCAAGTTTTCCCAGGTGTTTGAGAGTAAGTCTAAAGTCAAGGTTGAATTTTGAGTGATCAGTCCAGTCTCATACCTGCATCTTATTGAGCAATTACTACAAGCTGTTTCAAAATAGAAGTTCAGAAATCTTTCAGTAAAAAGACTAGTAATAAGAATGCACGTTTTATAAGTAGTTGTTGTCAGAAAGCAGCCTAAATGGCCTCACAAAGCTTGTAAGTGTCCAGAATGTTCCACTTTAAATAGTTATAAAATACAGTTTCACTGTGACCCCTGTCAAGCACTAGACATCATACTGATGAGATTATATACTACTTGTGCATTTTATGAAAAAGAATGTTCCTTTTTTTTTTTTCCAGCTGCTTATTCATAGAGCAAGTCAGGTTCAAATTTTGAAGTTTAACTTAAGCAACTAGATCCTTACAGGAAATTCTTGTGTACTATCAGAGCATACTGATGCTCCATTTAGGCTACCTACTGCACACGGGGACATCCTATTAGAAGGATTTGGAATATAATTATCTCCCATTAATGTAGCTAAGAAAAAATTCCATAAGCTAAGAGATTTGTCTTCTGTGCACAGTGGAGCCAGAAGGCAACAAAGCAATGCTCCCCAGGTCATGTTCTCCTGCATCAGCCACGGCAACATTTTTCTGTCCTGTTTCCAAAGAAACAGAGACAAAATGCAGATCCTCTAGATAACAGGAGCTCTCCTTTATTCCCAGAAAGAGAGAGATTGCAGCTATTTTGAGGTAGGAGAAAGCTCCTAGACTAGAAATAAGACATTAAGAAGTGGTGTTATCTTGAGCTGGGAATAATGCAAACCTTCTTCTGCATTATCTAGATTGTAGTAAGGGTAGATAGAAATACACATTTCTGTCTGCTCGTTACCAACCTACTTTTCAGTTGTCCATGTGTTAGAGCTTGTAAAAACCAATCTTACAGTAATCTTCAAAGGATGGAATATGCAGCTAGTAAAACCAGACAGCTTGACTATCACTGTTAGTTACAGTGATGGATATGTGGACCTCAGATGCCTAAAGATCTTAAGGTTTGGTTGAAAACAAAAAGTGATAAACTTGGTAGTTTTCTTTCAGAATTCTATTATATAGTCTAGTAACCTAAACTCCAAATTATCTGCTTGGGTATGGGGGGGAAATTGTGTATACTAAAAAGTCTGTTTCTGGTGCTTCAGTGGCTATTTCTGCTTACATTGTTGAACTGACATAGGAACACTGAGAATTTAGCTAATATCTGTGTGTACTGCTTTTTTGTACATGTGCTCTGTTATTGATTTGACTGAAAAGTCTACTAATATTAATCAGAATGAATTGGACGCCTGTTAGCGAGTCCAGAAGTCCAGCATTCATTCAGGTCCTGTTTCTGAAATGTGAAAATTATGTACTCGTGTCCAAAGGTGTGGGCTTTTAAAAATATAAGTTCATTTAAGCATAGCTATTACAATATTGAGAAATTAAAATAAATAATCAGTCCATCTGTTGTTTGGGGCCTGGCACATGTCCACTTTGTGGGTGCTGATTACTTTCTTGGGTAACCCCAGGTTAAACCTGTATCTCTGAGAAACTCAAAATGATCAGTCACAAAAGCTTAATCTGTCTTCCCCCTCTACACACGCACTAAAATACCTACCTTCTGTTTTGTTTGTTTTGTTTTAGAATCCAAAATGATTGAAAAGCATGGAGGATACAAATTCAATGCTCCAGTTGTGCCAACTTCATTTAATTTTGGAGGCCCTGCCCCAGGAATGAATTGAATTATCACTTTTCCTGCTACTGTGTGATTGTAGTGAAGAGCTTGTGTTCCTCCCAATAGTGGTTCCAGAACTGGTTCATGTTATCTACAACTCACTCTAAACTAATTGATAAATAGATTGGACAAAAGCCCCAGAAGTGGGACCTGATCATGCAACCTAATACTGGAAAGCAAACCAGAGGTTTTTTTTGAAGATAGGAAGAATCTGAATTTAAAGCTTCAAATGACACACTTTGGAAATCGGAAATCAAGAGGGGATGTCATGAAGGCAGTTTTTCTTTTTCTGAGGAAAAAAATAGGCATGGGCTGCAGGACTATTTAAAATGTCTCATTTACAGGACAAGATAGAAGGCAGACTTAATTTTTACACCTGTGGCGGTATGAGTATTTGCCCAATTTATTTCCCTTTTCTCCCTTCCTATTGGGTGTCTATTCTTTTAATGTATATAAGATAAGGTAATCAGATAGCCTTACTTAATCTTCATCATTTCCATTTATCAAGATTGTTCATATGTAGAATATTGGACACTTAAATGTAGCACTACATAACTGATAAATCTGTAAATGAATTAGCACTTTCATATTGAAACAAGCCTGCTAGCCTATGTACAAAAATAGCAAAATGTTTGCTGTTTATAAAAAATAAAAATAAAACATAAGGGATGTACTGGGGGAAATAATTTCAAGTTATTAATTTAAAATGAACTAGCAGTTTTGTACCTGGTGACTTTGTGGTGCAGTCACCTCTGGTTGTGACTTGAATTCGGTTATGTATAAAGGGGTTAGTGATATTTCATTGCTGCTAAAAAAAGAAGAAAACCCACCCTCTGTGTCCTTTGTTTTTCTTAAAGATCTCACTGTACAAGGTGAAATTTGGATACAAATGTGTACTGTAAGCACTGGGGAAAAAGTTATCTTCTCTAAAGCAGGTAAATAAGATGTGAATTTCTGCTTTTAAGAGTCGATTGAAGTGTGTGGATGAAACACCTATATATGCAATCTATTAAAAACACAACAATTTGATTTGGCTAATCTGGGCTATTACCTGTGAATGCATTTTTTCCCCCTAATTTTGCAAAATACTCATTTTTCCAGCACGCGGTAGTGCAGCTGCACTACTCTTGCATTTCATTCCCCCTCTTTTTGCACTCCCAGCATTAGTGTGTGCTGTTGTCTGCCTGATCCAGACAGTGTATTTGAAGTTTTGCCAATATTTCATTTTTGAAGCCACGACTTTCTTCCTTCAAAGTTGCTATAGTAACTAGTATTTTAGCTAGAGAGGCAAAATACAGTTCCCTCTGGGACCACTATCAAAACCACTGTATGAAGAAGCCAGCAGGGAGATGCTGTGAATGGGTTGGCTTAAATGCCCCCTTTTTCTTTTCTAAAAGCAAAAATCCATAGGTTTTTGATCTTGCCTTGAGATCATTGGTGTCAGGTCTTTTAAATCAAATGTTTGGGGTTTTTTTTTTTTTTCTTTTGGCTGTTTTTATATAAAAATGTCACCTGCTGTTACAACTGATATTAAACAAGCTACCTTAATTTAATGTAAGCCTCCAAAATTAAAATACAGGTTAAAATAAACTGAGTTTATATCTGTAAAAATGAAATGCACATATATATATTATGATACTCAAAATGCAGTCTTCAGAAAATTGGTTTGTGTGGTGTGGTTTTTTGCATCAGCAGAGTAGCAGGAATTCGTGGTTTGGGGTGTCCTTGACGAGCTGACCGGCACTGTGCTCTGCCTTCCAGTTGTTGCACAACCACTAGCGCTTCTCTGGGCAGGTGTAATGGGTTTTTCCAGTCGCTCCTCTCTGGTCTGCCATACTTTGGCAAATACAATTCCCTGTGCACAGAGCGCTAATGTGAGAGACTGAGCCAGGACTATAATGCCACGTTGCCCTAGCCGAATACCAAAGGGATACTTTGAAAGGAAATTGTGGACTTAAAAGGATGGATATTGCACCCGATGTGAAAAAGCCTAAAAAATTAAGCCTTGAATCAGAGTATCCATTATAGTAGTGGTACAAGAACCACAGTAGAACTTCTGAATCTTTAGCTGACTGGCCAAGTACATACAGCAGAACTGGTTTTTTTGTAAATGTGTAAGTCATGAGCACGTACAGGTGTACTCCGGCCTCAAGATAATCTCTAGACAAGGTTTTATTTTTGTAGAAAAAGGTGACAGACATAATTACAGCATGCCTTTTCCTGTGCATTCCTTGACCTTGAAAAATGCCCAGTTTGACATAAATAATTTCTGAACATCTGCTTGTTGGGTATCTGCTTATCTTGTTATGCATCCCCAAAAATGTAAGAACCTTTTAGGACAGATGAGCCGCTTTTGCCTCATGGCAGAACACACAACAGAGCAGCAGTGCGAAGACTCTCTGTACAAAGCAGATGAAAAAAATGAGGGGAAAATCACCAATATAGTGCCATTGTCATTTCTGGAACAGTTAATATTTTTCAAGTCCATAAGTCAAGGGAAGAATTTTATCTTGGTGTGAGGAATACAGTCTTACTTCAAGGGTGCTTTTATGTGTTGCTAGACTGGTTAGCAAGGAGCATCTTTTTTAAGAATGGATCTAGAACTTCGCTTTCCTTTGCTCCAAGAAATGTATTTATATAAATTGCAAAACAATTTTGCATTGTTGTTGTTGGTGATAGTGCATTTTGTGATGCAATATATCAATTTCAGTGATACACTTATGTCAAATTTAAAACTGATCTTCCTCCTAGAACTTGCACTTATCCATTCCATTTTCAAGGATAATGCAACTCTAAAGGAAGAGCTGGGAAACTTAAAGCCTCTGTTTTTTCTATTATGGAAGATCTCCTTGGATTAATAAACATCTAAAGCAAACCCTTATCTTCACTTATTTCAGTGTGGTGTTTTGAATGTAGCTGTATTCTTACAGTACTTGGGATCCTGTTCTAGTTACATAGCTCCAAGGTTTGTATTTTCCTCTCAAATATTTCTTCAAGCAGAAGTGTTAGGCACAACCACAGTTCTCTTAACTGTGTTAAATACAAAAGGCTTATGTCATACACTATTTTTTTTAAATGTTGACATACTGGGTAAATTTAATACCTTTTTTCCTAAATCGCTATGTTGAAAGAATTAATAGTTGTCAGTGTAGTACAGCAAAGCTCTGTTCAAATCTCTTCTAGCCTACAGTTACTACTGCAAAATTCAAGAAGTCTGCAGTGGATTAATTACAGAATACTGGACATAAACATGCACGTGCTTTTAATTGTGTCTAATAATTGATACCTGATAAGTTTTATGGGTTAAGCTGTTATTTTTCTAAAGGAAATTGTCTCCTCTTGTGACTGTCAGCTCTCATGAAGCTTGTCAGCACATTTTATCTTTGCACGTTTCTGTCAAGTTCCCTTTCAGTCCTTCCTCATTTGTACTTTCTCTGGTTAACTGTTTTCACTTCCTGGGCCCGAGTTTGTCTCCCTGTGGCTCCCTCAAGATGCTGCTCAGAAACTGCAAGTGCTTTGTACATAGGCAGTTCGTCCTGTAGGCAGTCGCACCCCTGCTGATGCTCTCTGCAGTGCGTCTTCAACACCAAGATAAGCGGACGCATCCTCTGGAGTTTCAGCAACGGGACTGATGCTCGCCAACGGCTCCCAGCAGCGCAGCCAAGGGGATGGCTCCTGAGTGGGTGCTGCAGGCTCCCGGGGCGGCGGGAAGGATGCGGTTCCAAAGTCAGTGTTAGCGGTAGACCCAGTGTTGTCTACGTAAGGGTTTTGATTTAACAGCTGTGGCAGAGTTCAGGTAACGCTGGTCCAAGCTGTGTACGTTGGTTAAGACTTTACCAGTATGACCTGGGCTACTAACTAGGTTTGTAGCTTTGGTGTATGATCAGGAGTGGATGAACGCTGCTTCTGAAAATCTACGCAGAAGTGGGCATTTGGTTTGTTTTAAAAAATGAGAAGAACACTACAGTTCTGCATTTCTGTTTAATCCACTATTCTTTAACCCGAATGCAGTAGTTAAAAAAAAAAAAAAAAATTTTATCAAAATTTGAGAAAAGCTTGGAAGGTCCAAGGCTTGCTACGCTATTACGGACTACAAAAGCCACAGCCGAGTCCCTTGAGCTGTTTTTTTTTCTCTTCCCTGTGCTCTGTGAGGCCTTTCACACACCCAGAACCAGGAATGTGGAAAAGCTTCATTTATCTGGTGGTGTGGTGGCAATTGTAAATTACTTTGCAATCAGTATATAGCTTCTTTAACTGAAATGGTGTGTCAGTGGTTTGCATGTTTCTGCTTTTTATAACCAAACATTCTCAGATGTTGATGGTAGAAACAAAAAGCACTTCAGAATGGGAAATACCGAGTTGTAGGATTTTACAAGAGATATTAACTAGTGATCTATTAACATAAAGGAGTTGGTAAACCCAAACCAAAATTTTATCTTGGGTATTTCACTGTTACTGTACCTCAAATCAAACTGATGGCTGTAATTTGTATTTTGGGTGGAAGTTTCCAATTAAGAAACAGGAAGGAAAACAGGAAGAAAAATTGCTCTGTATTAGGCCTATTCAGGAATAAGCTATTTTTGGCTGTTTGTATGACTGGAAGCACTTAGAACTACTATTCTGGTGTTTCAGGCAAAAAATCTTAAATGCTTTTATATGCCATGTTCAGAAAGGTCAAGTAAGCCCTGTAGAGCTGGGCATATAGTCCTGTCAATGGTGATAGCTCATGTTAATTGCACAGTTGGGTTTTCTTTATAAATCGTTACCAAAATAATTGTAGTACCCTTTAATTGCCTCTGGAGCTGTTGCTGGACTATTACATTATTTCCATACCAAAAAATGACGTAAGGATAAATATTCTCAAGCACAGCTTTAAGAGCGGAGTCTTTATCCACCAGAGCCGGGCTGAAATGGCAGCCGAAGATAACAAGGCTGGGGAAGGGCAGGCTTCTCGTTCCCCCCGGCCCTGCCCGCACGCCCGGTCCCGAGCAGGCCCTCCGCAGGGGCACCGCGCCCCAGCACCCTTCCAGCTGCCTGCCTCCCTCCGGCTCCCGCACCGACAAGGGACGGA
>NW_009259111.1:742014-787933 GCF_000687185.1 Egretta garzetta | reverse complement strand
CTGTGCCCTGCTCCCGCCCCGGGGCGCCCGGCGCTCGCTGCTGGTCCCGCCGTGCATCCATTGGGGGCTCAGTTTATTTCTACGTTTTCTCTATTTTTTTTTTTTTTAAGCGTGGTATTTCCCTTTTGACGGAGGGTGAACTTGCAAAACGGCATTAAAACAGTTGCCTTCAGAGCTCTCTAACGTGCGGCTCGATGTGCGCGCCTTTGGGAAGGAATAATTCACTGTTCTCGCACTAAGTCGCTTATTTTTAACGTTGCGGTATCGTAGTGCCATGAGCGCGGCTGTTGCTGTGCTCACGCAGGAGAAAGTCCTTGCACGGAGCTTGTGAAATCTGGTTTTTGGTTCATCTCTTTCAAAGGGCCAAAATACCGTGCAAAATCATTTTAAGCGTTTTACAGCCTGCTCTCTTGTCGTTTCCTTCAGCTTTTCTTGTCCAGAATTTTTAATAGACCAGGATAACGAGAAGCTACTCCTAGAAAACTTACCTGCAGTAACGCAAAGATTCTAACTTCTGATAAAATCTTATTTGTGGTGCTGGTTCGTCAAGAAAAAGTGACGTGACTTTCATGCAAGTTAAATTTTCTGTTAAAACAAGCCTACGGTTGAGCGCCTCTGGTTATGTATAAAAATCTCTTAAGGGTTTGTTTTGAACTACCAAAGGATTACATTTGACATTATACACAGTACTTTTAAGGAATGCTATTGCTGTATCCGGTGGTACAGAAACTTCAACCTTACAGTCTTTTAAAGAAAACATTTTCTCTTGCCATACAGTCTTCTTAATATTCTGCTTCAGGTGTTGTCAATCTGTTATGCCTTAGAGGACTCTATACCAGATATTTCTGTTGTGCCTTTGAGGTCATCATACCTGAAGAGTTAAATTTGTTTGTCCTCAACTAGTAGCTTTTAAAGAGAAGTAGTAGGTGCATAGTTTGTTTTAGCTACTTTGTGTATTTGCCATACAGCTTTAGAATGGCAGAATACAACATAACCCTGTTTTCATGGCTTCTTTCTTTGTATTTCATGTGTGAAGTTGTGAGCTTCAAGCTTGTATGCATGTCAGAAGCTATTCATCTGAATCACTGCAGAAAATGAAACTTGGGAATGCATAGTCAAATAATATATGATTGTTTTGGTAAGAGATTGCAGCTTAAATGAGATGTAAAAATAAACATTTTAAAGAGTTTTGAGAAATGTATTTCAAATTGATTGTGTAATTTACATAAACTATTCTCATTGTAATGAAATCATGTTTAATTTCTCCTATCCTATCTGAGGAAGTTATTTTGCTTTATATTAAAGGCTCAAATAAAGCAAATGCTTAAGCAAGTGTAAAAGTTTCTTTAGCTAGAACGTCACACAGGCTTCTCTCTGTCTTCATGCCTGAGTAGCATTTGATGCTTAAGCATTAAAATAACTTCTGTCACGAGCTGGCAATCCCTTTTTTCAGAGGAGACGGGCGCAACGATAATGAAGTGATGCATATTCCCAGGTAATGGGTCCCAAAATTAGGCTGTAAATTTGTCTGCAGAATATCTCAAACAATATACTGCTTCAGCTCAGCGGACCACGGCTGGCCCACATTTTGCTGTCCTGTCCTAGCTAGGAGAAGGGAATTGGTAGGAGTTAGAGCAGTGGCCAGGTTGCAGCAGGGGGCTGCTGCTGCTGCTGTGCCCACTCACAGCTGCCCCTCTGGTGCATGGGTTGCCTGCCAGCTGCCTTCTCGCCTACAGTTCTGTTGGATTGGGCTGTGGGTTCCTCAGCTCAAGTTTGGTGGTGGTAATGGTTTCTTCCTGGACACCATCTTTTCTGGACATTCCTTAAAATGTTGTGTGTGTATTCTTGCAGACTTCTGTATTGGCCTCAGTAAAATGTATGGGTTGTGTCTTAAAGCTGAAAAGGTAACAGTTTTGAACTGGATTGCTTCTCTTACAGTGTAACTGGGCTTAATTTAGATTGCGGGATGTTGATCTTCCCTTGCTGTTGCATGCAAGCCTTGGGCTTAAAGAGTTTTGCGTTACAACATGCTCAGCATAGGTGGAGTCTTTGAGAAACACTGTTATTAAATTCTGAGGAGTCTTTAGTTGGCACATGTGAAACTTTTTGTTTTCCAAAGCGTAGGGCTCAGTTGAATTTGGATGAGTTTCCACGCACAAAGTGAACAGCACATTCCTGATAATCAGAGCAATTCTTCCCATTTCAAGCGTTGCAGTGAACAGAACGCAAAAACTCTCGAGGAAGATCTAACTTGTCTCAGTGCTCTTGTAGTCAGATTCCTTCATTACTCTTTTCCTGTCTGCATTTTGGCTTGTACCCTCTTCCTTGACCATCCCCATGATTTCTGCTTCCCATGCCATGTTTTGTAATTCCTGCTGCCTCTCACGTGTATGTACATAACATAGCATCCCAGGCCAACCTTTGTTTGCCTTTCATTGCCACTGGCTTTTTTCCTGTGTTGTCATGTCTCTCGCACATTTCCACAGCTCAACAGCATGCTCTCTGCTCTTTCTGCATTAATAGGTGGGCAGTTTGTTTTTTCGTCTCGTCTGTGCTGCAAGGAAATGGGCGCACCTGGTAAAGAGAGCAAGAATTGAATAACCTATTCCTGTGCCTTGTGCCACAAAAGATCCCCAAAGATGGAAGGAAGGTTTCTGCTTAGCTTATGGATCCCTAAGATGGATCATGATCCTAACAGATGGATCCTCTTCTGGAATCTGAGAGTTCAGCTCCAAAATGCAAGTTCTTGTAAATAGACGTGTGCATAGGTATTGTTCTGAGGATGGAGTGAGGAACCAGAGGGAGGTGCCTGGCTATGGACAGCACATGTCTGGGGGAGGAAAGGAAGGAAGCCTTACCACGCATCATGGCACAATGGGGTTTGTGGGGTTCTGTCTGTACCTTAAGTCTCTAACTTGATCTGCCCTTAGTTGTATTTACTCAAGGTGATATGGTTTTGGTCCTCTTACTCTGTGCTCTGTGCACCAGGAATTGTTGATCAGTGACTCAAAAATGGAGTTGGACTAAATCAGTGAATGCTTCCAGTGACTTAGGCTGCTAAAATGTTCTGGGTTATACTGCTTTTTTAATTGTATAGTGGGGTTGTAATTTGCTCCACCAAGGTAACACTTGTTAAATAAATCAAGTTCTCAGTATTGGAGGGAATTTATAGTTCCAACAAGTTGTGCAATACTCAAAGTTGACATCAGAATTACAACTACTTAGTGCTTCCCTCAACCTGTATTTTATTGTCAGCTGAATGTTTTCCTCTGTATAAGCTTCTTGAGGGGAAAATTGTGTTACCTGATTAACACTCTTGGACTTCACTTCTGATGACAGACTTCGCTAGAATTGGAAAATGGGTCTGTATTTGCAAGTTAGTTGGCGTTCCCCATATCTTAAGTATATTCATACTGAGCTAACATGGTATTACACAGAGTTTCTTAGAATATATTTAGATGTACTGTTTTTCAATTTACATTTGTAATCTAGGGTTTTTGCAATTCAGGGTAAAGGTTGGCAATTCAGTAAGCTGTCTGGTTAGTTCCTGAAATACAAGCATAGACTAAAACACTGCTGTTAACTGTCATGGCTAATACTGATACATCTGTAATGTAGTTATCAGATTACTAATTAACTCATAACCACACAAAACAACCCACTCAAAATTCCCTGTTTTGTTGGCAGTCTCAGCAGATTTGCAGGATTTGAAAGGGCACAGCCAGAATTAATTGTTTTGGTGATGTAAATTAGACACTTTTGTGATTTCTTGACAATTAAGAGAGAAATCGGTTGCACACAAAAGTAAAACATTGATAGAAATAGTCTCAATTTCTTTCACATTTTTAGCCCTTAAGCATTCACCTGTTAACTGAATGTTCGTTGTTTTCTTTAAAACACTCACTGATATAACCAGGGGGTTTATGGTTTAAGGGTTAAGTAGCCTCCTGAAGTGCTTCAGAAGGGAACTGTGTCTTTTTTTTTCCTCTTTCTGCTTCAGATAGGCATTACTGCTCATTTCTAGGAGTAACTTGAATACAACTTGGACACATATCATCTGGATGCCTTCTTTATATAGCCTGTATTTTGTGTATATATGTTTGATGGTAAAAAACTAACGCAAAAGCCAGTAGTTTTTAAAATACATAGGTTCATTGGTTAAGTGCTTTAAGTCTGTTTCTCACTTTGTGACTTCCAAGAGGGGAAATCCACTTGGAATGAAATCTAGTGCTTTATCTCACTAACATGCATGCTGAAAAATTATTTAAAGTTTTCTTGTTTTTTCTTTTTAGCTCTGTTAATCATGTTCTAAGTTTTTCAAGTATAAAACAGAAAATCAGATGACCTACCGTAGGTTCAGCTTTTTCTGGTCTCAGGCCCAACATTCAGTTTCTGAGCTGCATGATAATTATTTTTCCTTAGTTGTTTTTTTTAGTATTAAAGCAAAAATAATTTCTTACCAGTCAGTTTGTAATGAAGAAATTGGTTTTTGTTTAGAAAAGAAGGTATGCCTGATAATACAAGTTTGGCCAGGAGAAATGTCTCTTAACTTTGAGCAATGAATACCATCTGAGTTGAGAGAAACTTGCTGGCTTGCTTTGGTAGGTGAGTTACATTGTTCCTGTCGCAGTACACCTGCAAGCCATTCTATGCACACATAAGTATTCTGAATGATGCGTAGATGTTTTCAGTCGTACTTGCATTTGATGTTTCGCTACAGATTATATGGCCCTTTCTCATGCTATACCTATATAGCAATGCACTAAGAATAGGTCATTGACCTGGTGCATTAGTATACTTTTTTATACTTCAATAAAGCTTTCAGAATGTTTGTCTCTGTACCCCTGCAAATGGTGCTGTATGACTCTCAATTGCTTGTTACCTTCCGTGCAGGATTTTTGGAATCGGATCTCTTGGAAGATTCCCAAATCTGTTTTAAATCTCTGGCTTAGGAAGCTCTGGTGGTCGTTGAGGTAGTTACTTAGAAGCAGTGCTGTTACAATAGTGCTGCCCAAGGCAAATGTGATCATTGGACTAAGCATTTGCTGGTGACGTGCTTGTCCCAGAGCTGCAGCTTGAGTTTAACTAGCTTTCTCTCAGCACTGCTGACAGTTAATACACTGATGGAACTACTCTGACATCCATTGATTAATCAGTAAATTCTTCTCTAATATGTTTAAGAAACATGTGAAGTTAGCAGTCTTCACACATGTAGAACTCCTTGGTGGGTGGCTTTCTGATCTGCCTGTGGTTTTTTAAGTGCCATACATTTGAAAATCATAGCATCCTCAGCTCTCCTGCAGTGTGAAATTGCACACATATGCATAATCTTGTAATATTAAAGTAAGGATTTGCAAACATTCTTTACTTGCACTGGTTAATCCAATCTTTTTTTTTTTTATAAAGTGCAAGCATTGATCTCTGACAATATTTTTAACATTCATGATTTGTAGATGGGATTCACAATGTAAACTGAATGGATGGTGATGACTTTGGGCAAAAAAGACTGCTGGAACATAAAGTAATTATGTGAGGCTAAATCTGGTTCTCACTGCTCACACTGGAGTCAGAAGAGTTGTGCTTGGTTTTGGCAGTGATAAATACGGTCTTGCATTTATGTTTTTTCTGAAGAGATACCAAGCTCAGTGGCAGTGAATTAGTCTTGAACTGCACTGCAATCAGGATGTATCTCTGGTGGAACAGAAAGGTTGAAATACTGCAAAAAGAGTAAAAAGGAGCCTTGAGTTTGACTGCAAACCTCTGCTTTGGGCAACATGAGTGTCAGCAAGTTAGCTGTGCTGCCACTCAGAATGTGTACATTGTGCCTATGCAGTTGACAGTGCTATCAGTCTTGATTAGGTTCTTCTCTAGGACCAGGGTTGGAGCCTGTGATTCAGAATTCACACTTCTTTGCTATCTAGAAAATAACTGTGTAATTTTCTATTAAATTGCATCTTTTACCCCTCTATCTGAATCCAGCTATTGTTACCAGATTCTGTAGTAGAGTTGGTTTTTTTTGTTCTGTATTTCAGCCTTGTTTCCATTTTATACAGTGGATGATTAATGTGGTGGGAATTGCTGTTTAATTATGTTTTACTTGCCTTTACAAGAGGCTGGGAAAAACACAGTAAAAAAAGTTAAGATTGTAGGAGAAAGTACATAGACATTTAGAAATGCCTAACATTAAGTAGTTTGTTATGTTTAATCACTAAAGGTCGATCTGACCGATTATACCATGAAATCAATGTTTCAGTGCCATGGTAAAATACTGAAAAAGGCAAGGCTGTTGCTGAAGAAAGAAATCCATGTCTTATCTATTGAAGCATTTGATCAAAGCATCCACAGGATCTAGATTTTGTTTCTGACCCTGCTACAGATTTCTAGTGTAATACTGGAAAAGATTGTCGTACAGGTACATATAGGAACAGAAGATTTTAGAGGGCCTTAGTTCTGCTGTGTTTTTTATTTCTGAGCTTAGAGCTGTCAAATGACTTTATGTAATTAGTAAGTTATACACTTGGGTCCTCCAAAAAAATTTGCCTGGACTATTCAGCTTTTGAGTCTTATGTCAGTCATTTTTTGCACTGAGACCCAGAAGGCTGTAATGCATATTAATTATCAATTGAAGTGTGTTTAACCAGAATGTTAATTGTAGGTACTAATTTAGATTTTTCAGAAATGTTTGTTCATCAGACTAGTTTGGGGAAATTACTGATATTTGCAATCGTTTCAGTTCTTAAGGACCCTAACGCAGCCAGTACTTAATTCAGAAAAAACCTTAATTATGTTACTGTGCTGACATACTTGAACTTGATTTTGGGATCCAGCTTTGTCAAACACGGGAATGCAGTTTCCTAAAATGATTTAATTAAAGTTAATGGAAGTTACTGTGAGGTTATGTGTCATTTGACGTTTTATTTTTCTGGATTGTTATTAATTTGTTGGTTTTATAAGTTTTGTAACATTACAATGGTTCTGTACATCATTTAGCAGTGTATTAAAAATAAAAGTGATGTTTCTTTTCTAATGAAATAAATGGATATTATTTCAAACTTCAGTGCTGTCTGCACAAGGTTGCTGAATGTCTGGAGTAGCTTTTTTTGCTTGTCTGTCTTTCCCAGTTATTTCTTCCTGCACATTCTAGATTGCATTTGATAACTAAGTTTTCTTACATGACTGCTATTACAAACTTTATTCCATTTCCTGTTAATCATCTTCTAAACATCATCTTTTTTTCTTTAAGGAGTTTCTGCAACTGTCACTGCAGTTTTTTTCCTTTGTCCAGAAATACAGTGGTATAGTCATTCTTTAAATGGCAAGTTCCTGCTGTTTTCCAGCTTTACCTCCCATGTTCTCCACTACATGGGGTCTCCTCATGCTGTCCTCTTGGCTGCTGGAGTTCTCAAGTGCCCCAAACCCACTTTCTGCTCCATGGCAGCATGCCCTGTACCAGCTCTTGCTTTGCTTTTCAGCTGCCTAAATCCTACCTGCTGTTTCTTAGTCATTTGATTCCTAGTTTTCAGCAGAGATTCCTGTTTCCAGTTGCTAGATTGAGTTTACATAAAAGCTTCTCTTTCTAACATTGCCTCTTTTCTCCAAAACAAGTGACAAGTGACCCAAAAGATTCTATTTATTTGAGTATTAGTGGAGGGAAAAGCACAGGAGGTGCTCTCTAGATAGGCAACTTGATGAAGTCTTAATGAAAAATCCTTTATTTTTAACCAGCCTCTCTCTCCTCGTCCCCCCGCATCCCTCTGTTTCTGAGTGTTGAGAATTTAAAGCATACCTGAGTTTTTTCCTTTCAGAGCATTTGGGGGAGTGGTTTGGTTTTTTAATAAAAGATTGAACCTACGTACCCTGCTGGATGACGTATTTTACCTATCAATGTTACATTGAGGGTTTACATTGCTGGTGCAGCTTTTGTCAAAAAGCATAAAGTCAGCAATGCGCATCACTAACTTGCTGCTTTTGCTTTGTAACTAACAGTGCAGGACTTGTTTCAGCATCTCGTCTTGCCACTGGCTGTTGCTTCCTTTTATCAGACACTGTTCTCAGTTCAGAGATTTTTCAGCCTAATAATTTTTCTGTCTCAGGCTGATATTTTTGTGGGAAGTACTTTAACAGTCTTAAAGAATGGTAAGATTTTCTCTGCGTGAATACCATATGAGTATTTCGGTGACTAATAATTTCAGGAATGCAGTATGCATTACTGTCCTTGCGAAAGTCTTCACAAATACCATCATTAACATGCCTTTGAAAATTGCAGCTTTTGTATGATCTGTGAAGGTTTGTAAGAGTTCACAAAGTCAAGTCTCAAGTTTTCACTTCAGTGAGTACCTCATGACTAAGCCTGGACTTGTGTCTTTTCTGTAGGACACCTCTTGAGATTAAGCAGAATGCACATACATCAATCTTGTTGAGCAGCCATGCAGGCCCCACCCCAGGGTTCATGTATTTTCCAAAAAATGGGTGCTTTCAGCTTTTGAGGTGCAATATTTTAACTAATGAGGTGCAATATTTGAAGTGGGTAAAGGAAATCTTTCTCTCCCAGCTTCTTGCTGACAAAATTCCTAGCAGACAGAAGGTTTAAAGAAAAAGCTTAGTGATACAAATGCACAGAAATAAAAGCAATGAGGTGGACTAGGGAAACAAGCTGGTGAGATTCGTATTGGAAGGATGAAGACAAATTTGCTGGAAGCTGAGGAGAAAGCAGCATATGGGCCAGTTAGCATAAAAGGAGAGGAAGAGAGTGACTGAAGCTGAAGGAAGAGACTTGAGTTTGATGAAAACAGACTGGTCTCAAAAAAACAAGGCAAATTAATAAAAAAATGATAGGAGACCAGATTTGTAGGGTGGATGATGTACCAACAGTATGCTGATACTGTTTTATCAAAGTGATTAGATATCATAGAACAGTTAAAGTTGGAAGGAACCTCCAGAGGTTACCTAGTCCAGCCCCGATCACGGCAGATCTGATTAGACCAGGTTGTTCAAGGCTGTGTCAAGTTGAGTCTTGAACACCTGCAAGGATGAAGAGTATACAGCCTTTCTTGGCAGTCTGTTCCTGTATTTGAGCACTCTTACAGGGGGAAAAAAATAATAACAAACCCCAACACTGTAGCAGCAATATTTCTCTGATAGCCTGACCCATTTCTCTGCAACCCATTTCTCTAGGCCAGCTTTACATCGTCTTTAGTTCTCTCCCCATCCTCTTCCTCAGAGCTCATAGCCCTTTCTGGTTAGCCTGTCTTCTCCACTGAGGAGGAAGAAGAGAGGCTGAAAATGAGGACTGCATCTACTTTTGGCTGAGGGTACTCCTTCCTGCAGAGCTGAGTAACCGAGCAAAACTGCTGCATCACCAAAGAGTGAGTGAAAGCTGGGGTTTTGCTGTTTGGGAGGGTCCCAGTGCTACAACCTCCATTACAGGAGATGTACTTTGCTTCAGGGCCACTTCACTTCAGTGCTTGTTTAAGCTGATCCTGTAGCTACAGTATGTTGTCCCATTTTTGGTTTATGAGCACAATGCTTTCTAAGTAAGCGTTTTGTCCCTACTTTGAGATGAGTAATAGGGAAAGTTTTTTTTAAAGAAGTTACTAGTCTAAAGTCACTAACATGGAGATGTCAGGGGGAGGAGCTGAACTCAGGATCTCTTATGACCTTGTACAATTCCTTGTCCCTTAGATTATAATATCAAAAACCCCGTAGCCACTTCATTTTCTTCAGAAACATCGAGTATAAATGCAATTTAGTCTGGGTGGCTTCTCTGCACTGGCTCTTTTTCTGTTTTATTACATCTCTTTTAGAGAACTCATTTTCCATAAAAGCTTCTTTTCTTGAAAAGGACGCTGGGAACAAGAATTTCCCATCTTCCCTTTGATGTTGAAAAATCTCTCACACCTATTGAATTATATTTTAGTTTCTATCTGGACTGTATTTTCTTTTTGATGCTTAGAGTTGTTCAAGGTTCAAATTCTCTATTACAAGACTATATGTTAATCTCCTTAATGTTCCACATAGATATTATATAGGATTTTAATCTTGGAAGGCATATTTTTACTGAATTGTGAACTGATCATTAGTAGTGGGTTTTTCTTATATGGTTTTCAATGTAGTGCATGAAAAAATTTGCTCATTTTACAGGAGGCTTAAAACCTTCCTTTGCACTTGCTTTATTAAACTGGAGATAGATACTCTGTTAACTGGGCTCTTAACAGTTAACCAAACTGTCAATACTATTCTCATACCTGACAAGGTGATTTAGGCTCCAGGTCCATTTTCAGGAGGTAATGTGGGTACTTGGTATAACATCACATTAAAAGTTAGTGGGACTTGGACCGTAGCGACACATTTCCTTCGTGCACAGCACTCGGGTGAAAGCACTTCAGACAGCAAAAGCAGCTGAGCTGCAGCAGCTGGGTGTGGGTCGGCTTTTTCTCTGCTGAGACTAAGAAACTTGTGTAGCTGCCTGACTCACTAGGAAATAGAGTCTGGTTCAAAGTCACTTGGATATATTTGGAAAATATTACTTGGGTATAATTTTCAACTACTAAATTAGTGTACCAAACCTTTTAAATAATACTACAGGCATGCTGGAGTACCTAAATGGTCTAATTGTGCTTTCATTATTCTTTAGTTTTGATGTAAGCACGAGTTTCTCAGTAGCCTTTGAGACCTTTGATGAGTTGCTCATTCAAGGGCAGATTTCTGGATTGTAGGGGTAAAAATAGTTTTGTTATTTAGAAATGTAATCATAAGTAAATTACAACCCCTAGATTATTCTTCTCAGCCTTGAATTATAAAACAGCAGGTCATAGAACCATACTAAGCTTAAAAGCTTTGATTGTTTATCTGTAACCTTTTTGTGAGATTATCTAACTGCTTCTTATTGTAAGAAAAACTCTTTGACTATTGAGATCAGGGTGGGGGGGAAAGTTTCTTTAATGCTGTGTAGCCTAGATTGCAATTCCGTGTGATTCTCCGCCCCCCATCCAAATCTAAGTGTATGTCACATTAACTAAAGGGCATACAGAACTCACTGACTGGCTTTTTTTGGTTGTTTTGGGGGCAGTGGTTGTTTTTTCTTTTTTTACTGTGGTGAAAGCCAGTATCTGAGTTAGTAGAATGCTATGTTATTTATTTTCTTTATAGCTTCTTAATCTAGTAACACTGAAAACTAGTAATAGCCTTTCAGGTTCAGTAGACGTCTTAATCTCCCATATCGAAAGATGCCTGGGTAAAAAATACGTATCGAAAGGATGGCTAGATCTGACTCTATGAGATACATGCAGAGTCATGACTGTCACTCACTAATCATTACCTTGTTGTTTTATTAATACATGTTATCACGAGATACTTTATTATTTTCAAGAATGATTTTTTTAACTTTTTTTTTTTTTTTTTTAAATAGAAACCTTCCTGGAAAGTTCAGGGCAACAGTTGGATCATTCAGTCAGACTTTATAACCAAGTGTGTATTTCCCAGTGTGTGATAGATTCTGAACCTCTTCCTGGCACCAGAGAGAGATTTCATTTATATAGTTAGAGCCCTGATATTGTCATGGGTGACTGTGGGTGAATTGTCAGCTTTATTTTAATTCTGGGGACAAAAAGATATCATTACTTATACTGTCATTACCACCATTATTCTTTATACATTGGTTGAATAATTCATGTTTAACTGAAATCTAAATGTGGTTCAATTTAGTAACTGCTACCTGAAGTTCTTAACAGCTTAGTTAATTGAGGTAATGATATTTACCTATTTCAAATAACTTTTTTTTTCCTCTGAAGTATTTTCCAGGTAAGTCAATCATTCATGGCATCTTCTTTATGTGGAAGGTAACATAAAATATTTGTAGCAGCTGGATAAAAATCTAATTAAACTTGGATTGTCTTTAACTAGTTCTGGTTCTGTATTTAAATTTTCTATCTATGTTTTGTGAATACTTTCTTTCTAGGTAGACAATGTTATTAGCTCAGATAAATCGAGACTCTCAGGGAATGACTGAATTTTCTGGAGGAGGAATGGAGGCCCAGCATGTGACTCTCTGCTTAACAGAAGCTGTAGCTGTGCAAGGTGAACCTTCAGGTTAAAATATCTGTACATTATTGTGTCTTTTCTGTTTGTAATTCAGATAAAACTCTAAAATTCACGTAATGGAGTCTAAATGAAAAAATCTGACAGAAATTTTTCTTAGTTAACATACGGCCCTAGTATATGTTCAAGGTTCTAAAACCAGAAAGCAAGTAAGAACTATTTCCTATTATTATTTCTGAAATCGTTACGCTTTAAGGGGATGTAATAATTTATGGAAATAGTTAAGTTGTGATTTTTAGGATTTGATGCTCATAATAGTGAATATGAACTTTTTTCCTTGCTAGATGGTGACAACTTAGAAAACATGGAAGGTGTAAGTTTGCAAGCAGTTACCCTGGCTGATGGCTCCACTGCTTACATACAGCACAATTCTAAAGGTAAATGACTAGAAGTTGGTTGGTATTGAAATCATCTTCCCCTTTTAAACCCTGTCTTTGGATTGTAAAGTCAGGCAAAATCTGTACAATGTTTATGAAGTTCCAATTCCAGCTGGTCATTACAGGTATTACAGTAATACCTATAAAATAAATATTTATTTCTGCTACTAATAAGATGCAGGTGTGAAATGCAGAATATAAGTCAAACAAAAGTGAGATGATCTTTACATGCCAAATCCCAATATCAACATTCTGCCTACTGGGTAGGACATCAGACCTTCTCTGGTTCTTTTTATCCCAGAATTTTAAAACCTCTGTACAGTCATACTGTGCCTACTCTTTATCAAACATTATTTCTTGGTGGTATTCTATTGATATTTTAATCCATAAAGTATCAACTGTGTGTTTAAACTGTAATGTGTCATACAGAATATCTTTTTGGGAATTCTAATTGTGTATTTCAGATGGTAAATTAATGGATGGCCAAGTGATTCAATTAGAAGATGGTTCTGCTGCTTATGTTCAACATGTACCCATGCCTAAAAGCAGTAAGTATAATAATACAAGAAATATATTCTAAAATACCGTATTACTGATAAATACTGATATTAAATAGTTAACAGTCATTGTAATAGCTTGATTTCTTATTTTAATGGAAAGAGTTGTGAAGAGATCCTAGATACTTAGTGTTTAATCTTTTCAGCTAATGGATTTTTCAAACTCTTGTTGAAGCATTGTAATTTTTTTCTTCCAAACAGGGGACAGCTTGCGTCTGGAAGATGGACAAGCAGTTCAGCTGGAAGATGGAACTACGGCATTTATTCATCACGCCTCGAAAGGTAATTTTTTTTTTTAAGTGTGATTTATTACATTAGAGTTCAACGAAACTTCAGCAGTGTAAGAAAAATATGGTACTCTTCTTAGAGCTATTGATGATTTTGCCATTAGATAGCAGGGCAGAAAATGTGATAGCTGACAGTCAAGAATGCAAACATATTTATTTTAAATGATAACTTAGATTTCCGTAGAAGATGATTACACTAGTCATGGAAATAGCACTACTTCTCTACAAAAAGTGAACAGGTAGATATTTTAAGTCTTGTTTAAACTAGTGTTAGAAGAATTACATTCTACAATAGCAATACTAAGAGGAGATAGTATAATAAAGAATTTCTTCCTCAAAAGTCATCCTATATTTTTTGTTTTTCTTTTGCATATTTGCATGTTCTTAAAATTATCAGATTTATGAATTCCAAAATCTGAAGTACTGACATCAGTACATGTGTTACGTTGTTTTCATTGTACTATGAGTGGATACGAAATGGAAAGCATATTTGTGTTCCTGGTTTCCTTTGTAAATAAAGCTAGACCAATATAAAATTTGTTTTGCACTTTTGTAAGTGTGCTGAAATAAAGCTATGGGAGGTGTTGTCTTGAAAAAAAATTAATCAGTGCTATTCATAGCAATATTTTAAGTGTTTATATTTCTCACGTGCTAGTGGTTATGTGTTATACATATATATATGACTTCAGGAGACATTTCCTAAACAGCAGTAGGTTGTCGTGTAACATGCAGACATTGCTATTCCTTTTCTTTCATAACACTTTGTAATTTTATTTCTCAGACAGTTACGACCAGAGTGCATTACAAGCAGTCCAGCTGGAGGATGGAACTACTGCCTACATTCACCACACAGTGCAAATGCCACAATCAGATACCATTTTAGCCATTCAAGCTGATGGCACAGTGGCAGGTCTTCATACAGGAGATGCTGCCATTGACCCAGATACTATCAGTGCTTTGGAGCAATACGCAGCCAAGGTATACCGAAAGACATTTTCTCTACCCCCATAATGTTTTAATGTAGCACCACAGGATATTTGGCAGCAAAAGCCAATTGTGATCTAAAAACTAAAATGATAATTAAGAGCGTCATCAGACTCTTAGAAGAGAGAACACCAACTTGTCATGACAGTGCTTCACTATCATGAGCAGCTCCAGTGTGTAGTGTTGCATAAAAAGAACAAAAGATTGAACACTGAAATGATGTGGAGTCAGACTGATTAGGAAAGTGATTTAGACAACTAAATAATAACTTTCTCTAAAACATAGCATTGGAAAGGAGCCTGTTGAGAGGACACTGTTTGGAAAGAAGGATAAAGTTAAATTATTCTTGTTCAGGCACTATTGCTGGATTTTTTTTTTTTTTTTTTTTTTTCTTGCATTGGGAAGAGTAGGACCTGGTGTACTGGGCAAGGACAACGCATGGTATGAAGTGTAAAATAGACAAACAGTTACTGAGTCTGGAAAAAACTTCTTTGATCCATATTTTCAATAATAGTATGTAGTACGATGCTCAAAATTTATGTTGTCCACTCTACTGGACTTCTGTAAAGCATGATGTAAGTGTAATAATGGGCGGTGCATGACTTCCATGACTGTAGTTTAGCAGTGTCCCAGTTGTTGGATGATTGCCATCAGTGCTTGTATTGCTCTGGAAAAAAAGTAGAATAAACTTTAAAATCTGTCCTGGTGTCACTGAGAGTTGTCAAATTCTGGGAGAAGGCCAGTTAGGATAATTAAATGGTTTATACACTATTCTTTCCGTTATGCTTCTGTCTGTTATAATTGAGAGATCCTAAGAGAGACAGTCAGATTGTGTTGTGTTTGGCTATGCCTTAACATTTCATAAAATAAAAGTTAATTTGAGGTTAGTTGAGCTGTAGTGACAAGCTTTTACACATTCCCTAGCTACTATTTAATTTAGGTTTAAATCAATCATAACTTTGTCATAAGTTTCTGTTTTGATAAGGTAAAAAAGAAACAGAAGTGCAAATAAATTTGCATTTTTGTCCTATTTATCTCAACATGTGTTTTTTAATTATGTAATGTGAATTTGATTTCTGTAGCATACTTGTGTGTGTCTAGGAAAAATTCTATTTATTTTCTTTAAGCTTTCATCTCAGAACCTTATTCTGAAGGGTACTGGTAGAACCTCTCAGAGAAAGTCAATAGAAGGGAGTTTCCAAGTATTGCACCTGCTTTACATACAAAAGACTGTCTTTTAGGAGGAACTCAAAAATCTTCCTTGGAATCTTTCCAGAATTCTCCCAATACTGCAAAAAAGAGGTTTAAAATTGAGTGTCTTGCTTTTTTTATTAACTTTGAAGGTTTTCTCTTCAAAACTTAAAAGGGTCAAAGAAAATTTTAAGGGCGGATTTGGGGAACAGTGGTTCTTCTCTATTCCCCTGTCCTACATAACAGGCAGAAATAGCCAAGATCAGTAGGCTGCCCAAGATCAGTGTAGAAACTGAAATAGAGTTCATACAAAGAAATCCGAGAAGACTACAGAGAAGCTCACAGGAAGTGGTGGAACATGTACGTTTTTCATCATCCCTTCCCTCTCCTTTAGGCATAGTACTGCTTTCCCACATCTTGCAGAGTGCTCAATACAGAGGCAATTAGGAATGGGAAACTTTGTAGTTTTTTCTACAGTTATAAAACGCTGTCCTTTGAGTTGATGTATGTGAGAGAATGTGGGTGTGTTTTTTTTTAAACTGGGAAATTACATTTTTCTTTAAATAAAAATTTCAAATTAACATCCAATACTCTTTCAAATATTTTTATAAGCTCCTTGGAAAGCAGCAATACCTTTCTCCTCCTGTAGACTGTTTTTAAAAATAAACCTATGGGGCAATACACTAGTCTTTGCTTAGCTGTTATAATTTGACTATTTCAAACCGAGATGTAACACAGTGTTGTAGGTATTTTGATTCCAGTGGAGTTGTGCTGTTCAAAAAATGTAAATTCTGCTTAACAGGGAGTGAGAGAGATATCCCCATTATAACAGAAGTAAAAGGGTTTTTTTCTGTTATAACTCAGTATTGTTAAATTTATTTATTTAATACTTTTGTCAGTCTATTAATTTAACATACTTGGTTCTTGCAGTCTTTCCTACCTTGTGTTAAGACAACTTTGAGATGCTCACTTTACCTATTCTGTAACGCAGGTGCTACAAGTGGTGCTTTTCATATAAGCTAATGTACTAAAGGATAACCATGTTTCAAGAGGGAGCTAGAGAGCTATGAAACAATAAGCCCTCAGGAAGTCTGTAACCCTCTGTTTTTCAGATGAATAAAAATAACCTGTAAATATTTTTCCGATTTCAACTTTGTTTTTCAGGTGTCTATTGATGGAAATGACAGTGTTAGTGGCACAGGAATGATAGGTGAAAATGAACAAGACAAAAAAATGCAGGTACGTAGCCCAGTATGAAATAAATAAAAGTATCTATTTCTTTTGTCTTCTCTGCCCAGCAACGTGCATGATAGGTAGTCCTGTGTAGCCATGAACTAGGGTCAGCTGCTACCCTTCAGGAATTTTAGATCTCAAACCTATACAGATAGGTCATATTTCTCACTTTGTAAAAGACCCTTTCATGGGATTTTAAAAAGATCTTCTAATACTTACTGTTTTCTGGCGTTTTTCTGTTAAAAGGTAATTAAAATTTATGTTGGATTTCTAAGATTTTTCAAGCTGACCTGAGTGTTTCATCAGTAAGGGTGTAAGTATTTCAGAAGTTCTTTTCCAGAGAATGAACTGACTTTTTGTAGTCCTTAAGCAGAAGGAATGCTGACTCCATTAATGAATTATTTGCTTCTCAAGAGAGACAATTCCAGGTATATGTCTGGAACTGTTCTCTCTTTGGTGACTTATTTTAATTCCACTTGCCCTTTTAGAATCCCTGACTTTTACTGCAGGTTTTGTAAGTAATCAGTAGATAAGAGTGTGGCTTCTAGTGAACACTTAAAGAAGCAGAAAAATACTTCAATTTCCTTTTTCTGCATTCATGTTGTTAGTCCTTAGAAATATAAAAACCTTTTCAATGTGAAAATATTAACTTAAAAGTTCAAAGAGCAATGGAAAATACAGGTGCAACTTATTAAGTCTTAAGATTTTTTTTACCTGGGATCTGTAAAATTTTGTAAGGAGAATTGTATTCGTCATCATAACATATTTTATTAAAGGAAAAGACAAAGCAAAACGTATTCTGGGCTTCAAAGAATTACGACCAACAACAAAAATAATAATAAAACCCCTATACACTCACATATTCAAATGACAAAATCAAAACCGGAAAAGTCATTGTATTGAGAAAGGTTTGGTCAGAGAAGCCCTGTTTTTTGTTTTAGCTTAATTTAAGAGATAATGAAGTAGACAAGGAGGAAAAATATCTTCCAGGGTAAAAGACAGTGTCTGTGAAAGGGAGAATTATAGGCTTACCTCTGACTGTTACCTCAAAATTCTGTGTTCTTAATTTTTTAAAGCTAGGTCCCACAATATTTAAAGCTGCAGAAACTTCACTGTTGCCTGTGTGGCATGGCTGTGAAAGGAGAGAATAGCTAATACATGCTTTATGGTATTGGAATATATTGCATAAAATGAAACAAAGAAATTTAGAGGTTTTCCACACTTGCAGGTTGGAGTAGGGATACAACTCCAACAAAATGCAAAATTCAAGGAAGAGTAAGATAAGATCTTGGTTGGTTTTACCTGGAAGTAAGAGCCTATTATGCAAAATGACCTGTAACCAGTATCCAGTTACATGTTGATTTTGGCCTCAGCCCCAAAACAAAGTGAATCTGGAGGCTGGTTTATATTACACATGTAAGGCAACATATATGCCATATGGAAATGTGCCCAACTTATGGAGCATTATATGTTCCCAATGAAAAAAGATCTGCTATTTCAAAAGGTATTGAGGCTTAGTCTCAAATTCCAACCCCTATAAGGTGACTTTAGTTGGCCAACTGAAGGGTCCCAAAGCTATTGATTATCTATGAAAATCTCAATCATGTTTATACCTTGAATTAATTAGACACCTACTTGTAACTCATTCTGAAATAATATATTACTTGGGATAAACCAGTCGTATTTAGATATAGTATTAAATAAGTGTATATTTATAAACTTTTTAAGTCCACAGGTAACACAAGAAGAGAACAGATGTTATGCTGTTAAGCAGTCATTCAGACTTACGTGTGGTTAGGTTTTTCACTGAAGAAAAAAGCATAAAACCTCTTTGTGATTTCTACATGTGAAAACAAAAGACTACGGGTGCCCAAATGGATATCACACGCTATTTCCTTTCAGGCCTGTCATACCCATCTGCTCATAATAAAAGCAGAATCATATGACTGAAGTTTGTATGTATACAATATAAAATCTTATCTGAGATCTTTGTTACCTTTGTTCTATGTTACCTGTCTGAACTCAGGATGCATTTGTGATTTCTTTTAAAATTGGGGGTTTTTAAAATTTTGTCTATTTAAAAATATTTTGAAGTACACAGTTCCTCTCAACAAGTTTCACATTATAAAGGTGCTGTGTTGTTCTGATTTTTTTGCCTACGAACATCTGACTTTTTTAGTTTCTTTAGAGTGTATTATCTTCTAAAAATAGTAATTTTAATACTATATCTGTCCTTGAGTAATACTATAACTGAATTCTTAATAATCCTCAAGTCATACCAACTAATGTATTGTGAAGAAACACATACTTCTGCAAACAGTTGTTCAAACAAACAAATGCCCGTGATATTCAACTGATTTTTTTCCTAAGTGTTTTACTTGTTCTATTTTTTTCCCCCTTCTTTGTATCAATCTTAATATTGGTAAAATTGTGTCTGGTTATTTCCTTACAAATATTAGCACATTGATTATAGAACTGTTTTAATTTTCTTTTAAACCTTGGCATACTTAAGCTTTATAGCAGATCTTAGCAGCTATATACGTATTTTTATATGATGAAACAACAAAGAAATAGTAGCAGGTTTACTGATAGAAAAAACAAATCAATGCTTAAGTGCAGGTGCTCAATCAAGAATCTTCTTCATGATCCTTAATTTATTGAAGTGACTTCTGTGATTCATGATATTATAGGTTAAACAATAGTATTAGTAATGGGTTCCTTGATTCATGAGGTTATGTTTTTCTCCATGGTTCCAGAGTAGCTGTTCTGAAGTGGTGGTGTTGTACATTTCAGTTGATTAAAAATTTCGTATTCAACTTTGCATCTTTAGTCTTAAGACCAGTCTGAAGGTAACGGGGACATCCTCCCTGAAGAATCATTGGGAAAGTTGTTCTCCATCAAATTTCTGATCTATCTGAATGAGGAATGAGAGATTTATGCATAGTTCAGGGCTACAGCCTCGTTGGGATGAGGGAGGTGTGGTGGGATAGTTCAGATGACTGGAGTGCTGTGAGGGATGGCCTCTTTAATAGGGCTGGGTGGGGAAGGAAAGGAAGGGGAGCTGCCCTTCATGTGAGAACAGCAGGATGGCATGGGGCTCTGCTTTGGGATGGGTGATGAGCCAGTCAAGAGCTGATGGGTCAGAATTAGCTGGCAGACCAGTGTGGGTTGCGTTGTGGTGGCTGTTTGCTACAGAGCGCCTGATCAGGAAGAAGATGGGGCCTTCTTCAGACAACTGGAAGAAGCCTCATGTTAACAGGCCCAGGTCCTCATGGGGAATTTTAACCACCTTGGTATCTGCTGGAAGAGCATCTCAACAGGGCACGTGAAAGCCAGGAGGTCTCTGGAGTTCAGGGATGCCAACTGGCAATCTAAAGGAGGTTATTGAGCACCTGGCGATGTGAGACACTTTGCTGGACCTCATACTTGCCAAGAAGAATTAGTTGGGCATGCGAAGGCTGGGGGCAGCCTTAGGAGCCTCCATCCTTAGAGATACTCAGAACCCATCTCTGGATACTGCTGTGAGCAACCTGCTGCAGCTGACCCTGCTTTGAGTAGGGGGTGTTGGACTAGAAGATCTCCAGAGGTGCCTGCCCACCTCATCCATTCTGTGAAATGTTCTTTTGACAACTCAGAATAGAATTGGATCCATAAGAAAAGGGGAATGGTTTAAAAGAAGGATAGACCTTTTAAAATAGTCTCGATTACTTTGCATACAGTTGTATGTTGACATTTGAGCTTCTGCCTCTTTCTTCAGTCTGTATGAATGTTTCTTGCTTATTAGTGTATGAAGAAGCCTTTAAAAGGAATTTAAGTTGCATTGCAAAGCTATTCTGTGTATCTTCCTCTTGTGTAATGCCAGAAAGGAGAGTAGAACCCAGCTCAGATTGCTTCAATTAGTTTGATCAAAACACATGCATCATTGACAAAGTACAAAATGCTTTTCCTTCATTTTCAAAAAGTGCTCATTATAAGTGCATTTAATTATTGTTTGGCCTTTGCATGAACTTATCTTTGAAGGTGGTCTGATTTATGGCTCATCTCTCTTAGGAACAGATCCAGCACCTTTAGATGTAATCTAAGCCTCTTCTGTCTACTAATTTGGTCATCTTACCACTGGGCTTATATTTCAAATTATTTTGTCTTTGTTGTTATTTGCCTAATTAATGCATGCGTTTGAATTTGCTAGCTACAGGTAAGTATGTTTCTCTTTTTCCTTTCATCAGAACTTAGGCTTTTTGTTATTTATTGAGGACTAAGAAATACATGGCATAGCAAAGAGAGACAAAAGAAACCTGTCAGAATTGGCTCTGGCTTGATAGCAAAATAGTGTGTGACTTCTGATCCATTGTGGTTTGGCTTTTTTAATGTTTTGTTTTGGTTTTTTTTTTAACTTAAGATTGTCTTGCAAGGACATGGAACAAGAGTGACTGCAAAATCTCAGCAGAGTGGAGAGAAAGCCTTTCGCTGTGATTACGATGGCTGTGGAAAACTGTACACAACAGCCCACCATCTTAAGGTGATTGAGATGTAAAATGAGCGTTGTTACTTTGCAGGCATGATTTTTTTGACAGATTATGTGGTCAAAAGTAGCAGAAATTGACAGACAGTCGCAATGCTCCTGTTTTGTCAAATATTTATTGGATCGATTTTACAATAATTGGTTGTCCCAGGTGCTCAGCTGACTTTGCCTAGTGTTCTGGATAGGTGCAGGTGTGGGATCATGTTAGGCTCCTACATTGCCAGCATGTAAGAAATCTCTTGTTGAGATAGTTTCTGCCAGCAGTGTCACAGAAATTCTGAAATCCAGTGTTCGTTTCATCTACTTTACATGTATGCATGACCATGCAAAAGTTCCAAATTTTGAAAGATTTTATGGAGATAATACAAAGTGTAACTCTTCAAAACAATCCAACATTCAAAGTGAAAAGCTGGAACGCCTTTTCTTTACAGGTGGAAACTCCTTAATTCTCTTCCTTACTTAAATTAAGTAAAGGAATTACTGAAACAGTAAGGGTGTAGAGCTGTTCACTTTCCAGCTTAGGCTGACATAATCACTTGACGATGAGGTAAACTCCTTGCTGACTTGTCTCTGACAAAACACTCCAGATTCAGTGAGTCATTGACTCTATTGATCATGTGTTACAATGGTGTCCTTGCTGTAGAGGTTTCATGCAATATAAGAGGATCATTAGAAGCATGCAGTGGAGTAAAAAATCAGGTAGAGAGTGGGCTCTAAGGCATGTTTGTGTACTGTTTTTAATGTAGTTGCATGATGGCAACTCTGTATTTATTGAAATGTTTTTTGCAAAACTGACTGAAAGGATCTGGTCAGACATTGAAAAGAAACATCTTTAGTTTTAGGGAAAAACATTGTTACTTTTTTTTTTTTTTAATCACTGATTTAAAAAATCACTTGAATGTGAGTCTTAGGAGGAGAAATAAAATACGTTGTCTTTGAGAATGAGCTGTTTCTGCCTTGAAGTAATCAGATACAATATTTCATTAAGCCAGTGTATTGGATGTCTCGACAGGTGCATGAAAGGTCACACACAGGAGACAGACCATATCAGTGTGAACATCCTGGATGTGGCAAAGCCTTTGCAACAGGTAATTTTTTTGTAGACTAGCTCCTCCTGCTTGTTAGTGTTTGTCTCTGCATAAAGTAAGTTTTTAATATTACCTTTTTTTAAACTGCTAAGTAAAGAACTAAAGGAGAACTGCAAACAAAAAGTCGTCATTTCAGCTAGCATAGGATATAGAAAGACCAGAGGATTTAATTCTTAGTTACTGCAGGAGGAATGAGGTGAAACCCTTGACACTTTCCCTTACTCTTCACGCGTTATGCTACAGTCAGATTTTATGTTGAAAAAATAGGCCTTTCTTAACATGAAACTAATAGTATAAGTTAAGTGAAGTGATAAGAAGCTGAACCTGTTGGCTAGAGGTAAATACCTGATCTTCTGTTCCAAATTTGAAAGGAACTTTGATGGAAGATGCTGTTTTAAGTGTCCCTTGTTGAATTTGTATCAGAGGGTGACATTTCTCATGAAGTGAACTCTACATTTCATACAGACTACTCTGTTCATAAATAATGCTCTCCCTGAGATTGAATTTGATCATGCAAAATGCAATTATGAAGAACGAGACGGAAGAAAGTGAAAGAGTAAAACTTGTTTCAAATTTTATTCTTTTACTTTGAATATAAATTAGAATGATGCTTAGAAAAGTTAGGCTCTATTTAAAAAAACACAAACACTAAGGTGTTTTTAAAATAACTTTATCTGATCTAATACATTTAATACTGTTTCTTTGAATAGAAACAAGCAAAAGAAATGCTGATGAAAAAGGTCAAAAGGGAAACAACCACACTTAGAGGGTTGCACCTAAGTTTAATTGCATAGTGTTTGCAAAGGGGTTTCAAAACTGCATAATGAAATATTCTCTTCCCTTGCAACAGACTGATGTGTGGCTGTAAACAACTGTTTGTCTATTAATACCATATTTTTGGTCAGAGCCATTGTACCACTGTAGTTCAGCAGTCCTTGCCTTTGAAAAAGTTCATTTTAAGTACCGAATGCTCTTGGTTTAAATATTAAGAACTCTCCTGGGTTGGATCATGAAATTGAGTTTATTTTAGATGTAAGAATGAATTAATGCTCAGCTTGATAGACATGCTTTGTGTTTTTAAAAACATCAAGAATAGGAATTTCAGCTGGTTTAGGGAGAACACACTATGAAACTAAAGCGGGTGCCATCTTACTGACTGTTACTTTATTCTGTAGAGTATATACATCACTTGTGGACGCAAGTAAAATTCGAGTTCATTTTCTAAAATGGCTGTTTCAGGGTTTTTAGTCATGATCTTTTCAGGGAAGTGCAGAAGGGAAAATCTTGGTAAAATGCTCTTTGCAAAATAATCTACAGAGGGCCTAATGCAAAGCTCATTTTAGACTGGTAGTTTTTGATGACAAGTTCCTAAAAGTAATCTTAAAAGGAGTTAGTGTCCATGATTGCTATCAGTTGGCATCTTCATATGTGATGATGTTAATAATATGGTTTAGAATAATTAGAGTTTAGAGCCTGGATAACAGTGGAGCTTTTACTGCTGACTTCATTACTGGTACTGATTTTTGTATGAGTGCATAATTAAATGTCATCTTAATGACAGTAGTGGTAAGAGATAAAAAGTAGATGGAATACAGAGCATACAGCTTCCTCAGAAGGCAGAACAAATATTTGTCCACATTATAATCATTACAGTTTATCCTTTTGAAGGGAAGGGGAGGCATTATGGAAGTGTATTTTCTTCGTAAATGAAGGATGAAATAATTTCTGAACTGTTTCTAGAGTTCTGCTGCTGTCTATGGTAGAATGAAGAGCTTGTCCAGAGTGAGAGAGCAAATTTTACTCATCAGGGTAATCAGCTGATTTTACTAATGAGCTTCCTGATTGGAATGGGAAGTGCAGCTTGTGATGGTTTATGAGTATCCTAATTTTGTGTTTATACTATTATAACATCCTTTCTGATCTTCAGGGTATGGGTTAAAAAGTCATGTCCGAACACACACTGGTGAAAAGCCTTATAGGTGCACAGAAGAAAATTGCACCAAATCATTCAAGACTTCAGGAGACCTGCAGAAACATATCCGAACCCACACAGGTACTATTATCACTCATTATTCTTTTTGTTAGTTTACCTAGGTGGATTTTTATTTTCTCTTTTTATTTTCTCTTTGATCACTGTGACTTTATACTTATGAAATCAGCCTGTGTATATTCTCTTTCTGAAGCCCAGTGAGCTCAACAGCATTTCAGCATGGTAAGCATTTACTGCAAATCCAGCATGCTTTTCTTGGAAAAAGTGCTTAAGCATTCACACTGCTATTGCAAATGCACTAACTATTAGCAGTGCATCATTTACATTGTCACTAAGTCACTTGGTGCCTTTACAATTTCATTTCCAGATGATAACAGAACAAGGAACTTTTCCTCAATAATATGGTTCATCTTTTAGAAATGGCATCAGTGTTCTGCAGTTTATGTGCTTTAAGATAACTTGCATGCCAGCTTCAGGAAGGTTGATAGTTCTGAGCTTGTTGTTATCCTGATTTCCCTTCTCTTCTTGCAGCAGAAAAATTAACAAAAATATCACAGAAAACCAACTGTTACTAAAAATTCCAAATGCAAAAAATAAAATCTTACATTTTGTCTAAAAAAAGATTCATTTGAAAGCCAAAACACAAATAAATGCAAGACAGCATATACTGCACTCTGCAAAACTCTATGGGTGCACACACATGTGTAAACAAGTTTGCACAATGTCTCCTTTGCTCCTGAGATCTCAAAAAAAACCAAAAAAACAAAAAAAAAAACCAACCCCAAACAAAACCAACCAAAAAAAAAAGCAGGGGGTTGGGAATAAAAGCAGGCAATAAAAATTATAAAAATTCAAGATTACATTGAGATAATTCTGCTTTGCTGGACTTCGGTATTCAAAGGCAGTCTGTTGGGATTAGTGCTATCTTGATGTTAAATTGGTCATGAGGATGAAGACGTAAGTGTCACCTATTTTCAGTTCTAGAAGAGAACTGTTTCATGTTATGTAGTACATCAAGTACAGACTGAACCGAAATATTTCTGTAGTATGGACGACAACTTCATTAGCTGTAGACTGTTTTCTTTACTTCTTTATGACCATAGGAGTTGTATGGTAATTTAATTGCTTTAACTTAGTTTAGCAGTTGAGACAAAAGACTTGAGCCAGCCCTATATAGCCATTTACCCACTTGAACAATATTAATAATACAATCATAGACTCCCAGCAGTCCGGGGACCAGACTGCAGGGGTCTCTTTTTTTAGATTTATGAGTAGTTGCAGGAAGCCGAAGAATGAGAAGAAAATTGCACCACGTCCTTTGTGCAGATGGATGGAGTAGTGTATGCTCATACCCTGTGCAAGCTGCAACAGTGCACCCGATGGAGGCAAGTCTGGGCTCTGCCCACTTGCTTCTGTGGCTCTGAAACATTTTTGTTCCTTTATCATGTAGAGCAGGGTTAGTGCTTTCTTCATATTCTGCCTGCTTTAGCTAGAAGTGATTTTTCCCCTTTCTTTCAGTGGCAGTCCAGTCTCTCTGTTGCCATCAAATGCTTGCCTCTGCTTCCTCCCTGACTTCCCTAGACATACTATTCTGGTATCAGAAAAGCTGGAGTGGATGGTTCCTCATAGCTGCTGTGGGGTAGAGCTTGAAGGCTTCTGACTTGCTTTGCATTTCTAGTGCTAGAAATCTCAGTCACTTGGAAACAGGTCGCTTTTCTAACAAGTACATTAGAAACTTAAAAGGCTGGCTTCACCAACCGGTTGGATGACATTCTTGCCGGCATTCTCTAAGAGCAATCTGTTTTGGTTTCTAATGCAGGGTCTGTTGGGCGGGGTTGACTCTGCAGCCCTGCTCCTTTTAGGCATGATTTGAGGTTCTGTGCTGGAGCAAGGATTAGGGAAGCCATGGTAACACAACACTGAGGCATATACGCTTAATACACACACGCTGCCTTGGCAGGAAGCTGAAAAACCTTTCTGAAACAACTGCCCTAAGGAGTGAATTATAGTTTCCTCTGCCAAGGAGTTAACTACTTAGGAGTTTTGTGGTATTAATGTCTCTATCAGGACTTTGTTTTTTATTTCTGTCTCTAAGTTCTTAATGTTGTATCTATAGTGGTAATCTGCCCTCTCTTGCTCTCAGATTCTTCTCTTTGGTAAGCAGTACAGTGGGTGGAAAGTACATAGCTCTAGGAAGTGTGAAATTACAACAGGACAGCATATCAGGTGGCTCACTTCTTCAAAGTTAACCCCCTTCACTCTCCCCCTCTGTGTGCTTTGATAGATCTGAAAGGTCTAGGGGTAGACAGGGGTTGGCTTTATCTAGTGTTCATGGTGAAATGTTTTGGTGCAGTGGTGTAAGTTGTTGTGCTTAAATTTATATTACATTAATTGATTTACCTTAAAACAAACCTGTATTTGTGATTGCTTTGATTTGGGGGTTGTAACTTGGGTTTGAGGGCTGTCTCTCTTCAAAATGTTGGTTCTTCTTGTGTAAGGTTAAGTGCTTTCTACAATGAGTTTTACTGATCCATTTGTATCTCTTGGTTATATGCTAAATCATGAAGGTATTTTTTTCATTTAATGAATTACAATTGCCAACTGTACAAATGGTATGATACACTTGTTTTGGATAACGTAGGTATGAATTGGGATGGTGTTAAATACGTGCTAGAAAACAGACAATGGGGAAGCTAATCCAAGCAACTGAGTCTGTTTTATACATCATAAAGTACTAATGTAAATGCTTCACAATTTAGTTTACAGATTGTATGATTTTCCTGAATTTTGCCCATTTTGGCTAAACAGTGGAACAATCTACAGTGGCATGTTCATGGTATTTCTGACTGAGAGTGTTAAAGAGAGAGTTAGGTAGCTATAGATTCCTACGTTCAGTCTAAGCGTAGTTTAAGATTTTTGTTCTTTTATAACTTTTGCATGTGTACCTTTTCTTTTCTTTTTTTTCAGGTGAAAGGCCCTTTAAGTGTCCATTTGAAGGATGTGGCAGGTCATTCACAACATCTAATATTAGAAAGGTTCACATCAGGACACATACAGGCGAAAGGCCTTATTACTGTACAGAGCCAGGATGTGGGAGAGCTTTTGCCAGTGCAACTAATTATAAGAATCATGTGAGAATACACACAGGTACATGAGTGATGGTTTGTATTTTGAAGTGGGATCTGCTTGGGAGAGGCTGTGCCATTCTCTTTGTGAACCTTTTGGTGCATTGTAATTGGGTGTAGTCATGTTTATATGACCTGCTGTGGTACTTCTGTCTGGACCTCGTCTCCCCTCAGCTGAGGATAGTTAAGGAGTTAGGTTTCCCACCTTGCTGTCAAGGAAGAATAATTTTTGGTTTGGATACAGAGCTCTCCAATGCAAAACCCTGTCTTCAGTGGATGTTGGCCTAAATCCTTAACATGGTTCTGGGGCTTGCCTCTGTTGTGAGCTGTTTCTTAAATAACAGTAAAGCACAAGTCTGAGCTTCACTTTGGCTCACCGTTGTGAAGTCACCCTTTCATCCCAGCTGTATTTTCCCTGCTGCTGGAGCGGTGGTCAAAGCCGTCTTTTTATAGACTGGAGGTGAAAATACTTATCCAGTTCAATTGTTCAGGGTTAGTCAGCAGAAATAATTGGCACAAACTTGAAGGTTCTAAAATGTAAAAGCCAGTGATAGCCATATCATCTTGGTAGCCTTATAGGTTTTATGGAAGCACAGCAAGCTTAGAGGTACATTTTGTATCTCAGATTATCTTTTCAGTTTATAACGTAATTTGGACATATATTTCATTGATTTTTGAATGAAAGGTGTTTTTATATGAAATCGTAATTGTTTAAACATATGCTTCCTGTAGATTTCTTCAGTGCTTAAAACCTCAAAAGTAAGTGAAATTGTAGTAGTGTACCAACATACCTGATCATTGAGGAAACGTATGGGGCTTCCAGTCATAAAAGAACAAAATTGTCAATACGATGCCAAACTGACATAGCTGCTTTCAGCCTGTATCATTCTGTCTTCATCAGAAGGATGTTTTAGATGGAATGGTAGGGAGACAAAAGGGCCCAACTTTTACTGGCAGTAGTTTAAAAAAAGGGCAGTGAGAGGTTGCATTGAGAAACTTTGTAAGCCTGAGCTTCACTGTTGCCTTAAAATTGAAGTATGGTTGGTAATGAAGGTGTGCCACTAAATATCATTTGTTGACAATTTTTTTCTGTGCACCCTGGCTAAAGTTCTCTTTGTCCCTTTTGTTTTTCTGTACAGGAGAGAAGCCCTATGTCTGTACAGTTCCTGGTTGTGATAAACGTTTTACGGAATATTCCAGTTTATATAAACATCATGTTGTACATACTCATTCCAAACCATATAACTGTAATCACTGTGGGAAAACATACAAGCAGATTTCTACACTTGCTATGCACAAGCGGACAGCACACAATGACACAGAGCCCATTGAAGAAGAACAAGAGGCTTTTTTTGAGCCACCTCCAGGTTGGAGTTTCAATCTTTGAATCTCTTGTAAAAAAAAAAAAAATGGGTTGGGTAATATTTTGCTGTTTTTTTATAACCAAGGAAGTGAAAGCACAGATAAAAATCTGAAGTACTTAATAAAGTTATTTAATTTCTTTGTAGGACTTTTTAGTGTGGTAGGCAACTTGTAAGCAGAAACAGAGAGAGTAATTGACCAGATCATAAACTCATTTATAGCAGTCTTGGGGATGAGAGAGACATTTGAGTTGCAGTCCCAGCAAACCTACTGTAAACATGAATGTGGGAAAGGACCTGAGAGAATCTAAAATGCAACATACTGGATTTTTCTTAGGGATTTTTCTAAGAGTGTGTATAACACCATGGCTGGTGACAGTCTCTTGTGCAAAAGTAAAGGCACTGCCTTGAGAAAAGAAAAATCTGTCTTTGCAGCACCCCGATACTGTGCTGATTTTGCTGCGGTTAATAGCAGTTTCTGTAAACTGTCCTGGAGGCAAAGATGAAAATAAGCTCATGTGCTGCAGTACTCTCTTTAGAGTATGTTTTTCATGGTGTCATGAGTATTGAATCGTATGACTATAAAAGAACAGACTGAAGGAAGTACTGGGATAGGACAAATATCACTTGTCAAACTGTGATTTTTAGATATGACCAAAGACAGGAAATACACACACAAACTGTTTTGGTCAGAAAAGTTGTTTTTACTGCATGTATGTGGGAAACTGCACTGCATGCCTCAAGCAGATTTGCTGTAGTCTGATTCCTTCTTTTAAGGGAATGATAAAATTCATTTGCTGAGGTTAAACATTTATTAAGATAATGAACTTGCTTAAATCTTTACACAAAGGCATCACTGTTCTTCTGTGTGTTTGTTAATTAATAACTTTTTAAAAGCTGCCAGTTGTGTTTGCATGGAGCCTCTTTTATGGAGAGGTTAACATTTAATGAATGAATTAAAAATGTTTGTCACCATTTTAATATTTGCTTATAAACTAAATGTATATTTTCTTTTGTGCAGTATTTATGTGTGTTAAAACTCATTGCTAAAAGATTATACCCCCTGTTCCCAAAACAACAGGCTTTCTGATTTGCTTTTGGTATCTTTCCTTCTTTTATTTTTATCATCTTTTCAATGAAATTTTTCAATTGGAGCCAATCAGGCTGGCACTTAGTCCTTATCATTTGCTTTCCTGGCAGCATTTAGAGTATGTAAACTATCCTCTTGCCTTCTTTGTATCAAATAGGTCAAGGCGAAGATGTTCTCAAAGGCTCCCAGATAACCTATGTGACAGGTGTAGAGGGAGAAGATGTAATTTCTGCACAGGTTGCTACAGTTACTCAGTCAGGATTAGGTCAACAAGTAGCACTAATATCCCAGGATGGAACCCAACATGTAAGTAACCACAGTGTTAAAAAGCTGACAAAAAATACGTTGAGAATTGAGGCAGGTGTTTGCGGCTATTCCATGTGCTTTCTACAGTCCATTAGGATTCTTGGTAAATACGTACATGGGTTTCTTAAGGAAAGGGGCTGCTTTGGAGCTGGGTCAGGATATGTTTAGGGTTGCGTCTCCTGTGGAATACTTAAATTAAACCACATATTCTCACATCTGAAACTGCATTAATACAAAGCTAGATTTTTTGACTATCCTTGTTACCTTTGTCACTCTTAAAGTAGGCATGGGCTTTTTAAGCAATTGTTACATACACAATCTAGTTTCTGAGGTTTCTCAGAATTCCCTGATTATTCTTAGTATCTGATGGTCATCTTTGCTGCACACACTTGCAGTCTTGTCTGCACACGCTCTGGGGTTTGTGGTGGTGGGAAATCTTTCTAGTCCAGGTGCCCGCTTTACAAGCTGTTTGGTAGTGTGCTGTTCCTACGGTGCGGTGTCTAATATAAACAAGAGGATAAGGAATGCTTTGATACTACCTCCACTTGAAAATTCCTATGGATATATATTTTTAAGGATTTCATATGAAATTTCATTGGGAGGGGATTTCAACACAACTCTTGTTTAGCTATGGCAATATATTGAAGGCAGGTGGGGGGAAAAGTTTGTCTCATCTGGAAGGGTAGCCGAAATGCCAGTAGCATATGAAAGATACCTTCTAAATTCAAATTGGAAATGAAATATTAAAGGGGACTGGTACATTGCCAGCCCTGAACATTGCAGCAATGCTAAGTAACTGGCATTTTTACCCTCTAAAATGAAGGCCTGCAGAAGCCTTGACATGGAGTTCTCGCATTTATTTAAATTATCCTTCAGCTTGACTTTAGTTCTGGGATGTTTTATTACCTTGTAAATCAGACATCAAATCACATATCTGATGCCCTAATGCATTTATACTGGAGACATCAGTAATTTATATCATCAATTTGTTATGAATTGTTTATTTGTGGTTTAAATTCTAAGCTCTTATAGGCCTCTTTAGTATTTCCATTAAGATAAAAGTATGTCAGGTGGTACTACCTTGAGTCACATTGTCCATTGTGTAAGACACATGCATAGATAATCTGTCATGCAGTTATCTAGTATATTATCTGATTAACAAGGAGTTT
Organism: Egretta garzetta; assembly: GCF_000687185.1. Lineage (NCBI taxonomy): Eukaryota > Metazoa > Chordata > Aves > Pelecaniformes > Ardeidae > Egretta > Egretta garzetta. The sequence continues at coordinate 756,557 of NW_009259111.1, read as the reverse complement.
TAGACTCTGGGGGCAAATATGCATCCATTTTCTTGTTGCTGAGAGCCATAATTTTATTTCTGTAAACAGATAAGTGTGTCTGAAAGGTCAGGGAATATTAGATCCCAATCAGTAAGATGAATACAATGAGGGCTCTTTGTCCAAGATGGGGACTTGACCAAAGAGTGTTGGTGATTCTCAAGGAATGCATGAGCTTGCCGGTCAGGAAGTGGAATAATGGCTACTAGACCTTTTGGCCAGTATGTTACTTGTGATCTTGGCTTAAAATATTTTTTCCCCACTTTAGCAGTAATTTGTTTTGTAAATGCTGTTACTCTTCAAATGCGTATCATAATTATTTTTCAAACCTTACTGAAAAACATACGTAAAGTTGCCAAAAACTAAGACTCAGGTATGACTTGAGCAGCAGTCAAATCTTTTTTTTTCACTTCAGGACTTATTTTGTATTTCAGGTCAACATATCCCAGGCAGATATGCAGGCCATTGGCAATACTATCACTATGGTAACACAAGATGGCACCACCATCACAGTCCCAGCCCACGACGCTGTCATCTCTTCCGCAGGAACACATTCCGTAGCGATGGTTACTGCAGAAGGCACTGAAGGACAGCAGGTAAGATATTACCCTGCGTACATGTGTAATGTTCCTTATTAAGATGATACAAAATAGGCACTTAAGCCATCACAGTTCTGCCATTCACATAAATTTATCTAAGTAAAGCAGTTTTCAACACCTGGCCATAGAATTCCCCTCATAAGAGTATGATGTATTCTACTCCAGTGCTATATATAAATATATTGCAGAAGATTTTAAAAAGAGTTGGGCACCAAGAAAAAATTCTGAGGTACCAGTCTGGTAATTCAAAGTAAGACCTAGAAATGCTAAGTGTTTTCCCCCAAAATCACACAGTAAATGAGTGGCAGAGCTAAGAGGAGAATCATGTATGAACTGTAACTTTATTACTTAGTATTATGGGACTGTAATTTATTTGGCAGATAGAAAACATTTGTGTAAGCATGCTTTTGCGGTGTTGTTTTTAATATACAAATGCAATCGCTAACTTCTAGTAGAAATACAGTGATATAATTTTTAATATTTAAGTTAAAATGCATTTCACTGTTCTAAAAATGTGCCACGTGAAAATGAAGGTACTTACTTATCACCGTATTCCATATGTATAAATCATTAACAGGCTTGTAGGCACGTTTATTGAACTTCGATGCAGTTCTGAGGATATTTGTATTTTGAGAGCTAATAGATATCTTTGAGAACACAGTGATGCCAACCTTTCTTAAAAAAATGTATCTTTTGCACAACAAAATTATGCTCATGAATAATCACAGCTTTGAATTTAACTTTGAAAATAACTGTTGTATGAGGTCAGTAACTGTAACAGATCTGTCATCCTGTTGATTCTCTTCCTTTGGTCTTGAAGGTTGCTATTGTGGCTCAAGACTTAGCAGCATTTCATAGTGCCTCATCAGAAATGGGACATCAGCAACATGGGCACCATTTAGTGACTACAGAAACTAGACCTGTTACATTGTTGGCTACATCCAATGGAACACAGATTGCAGTACAGGTAAGATGGTGATAAATGTTTTTTGGAGTGTTTTTTACTTCTAGAGCTAGAAGCTCCTAGTCATGTAACAAAGTGATTCACATAAGCTTGGGTTCCCTGAAAAAATAGTCCATAACCATATGATCTCAAATGTTAAATAATATATAGGGTTAGGAAGAGGAGTAAGAAGCACCTGATTTTGTAGAACTTCCAAAAAGGGGGACATTAAGGGAGGGCCAAACTTCAGGTCAACTGAATCGTTCATGGAGTCACAGGTTTTCAGTGGAAAAGCGCTTTCATTCATCTTTCAGCATTACGTATAGAGCTGATACATATAAAGCCAAACTCTAAAGGGTAAATTGCTATGAATTTACACAGTTAAAATTACTGGATTCACGTTATTTGAACCTTGAATTGCTAATAGCAAAAAAGTGTAAACAATTACATAGAAAGATTATTAATCAGAAATCTCTGGAAGTAGTAACCTTCTGTTTATGTGCCAAACCAGCATCAGTCTCTTTAAGTAGTTCCTCACATTGTCCAAACACTGCAATGAAGGAGTAATTTCTAGGTATGAAAGAGTTTAATTTAAATTGGGCTAATTTAAAAGAAGGTGGAAACCAAGCACAAATTAAGCTTTTATCTAGAAAGTAGCTGAAAACAAAACCTAGACAAGTATTTTCATGAATAGTTTATTCTAGAGGGAGGCTTGGCTTGACTGGAAGGTTGAATGAAACTTCAGCGCAAATGATGGCCGGTATGCTACCTTACTCAAACATTAACTATGTGTATATTTTATTTTTGTTACATATGAATGATGGTAGGTTAATAGAAGCTTTTGGAAATTTTAAATCTGGAAGATTTAGTATTTTAAAAATTCATCTCTTTAAATGACATTGCAGTCAAGGGTCAAATAAATGACTGAGGGATCTTAGGGCAATTGCCACTCCGATGACAGAAGCCAATTTTAAACTCAAAGTAAAATAAAAGGAGTTGAATTAGTTTAAACTTTGGGTTGCGTAGGAGTATCAGTCCTGCAAAGTGCCTAATGCTTTTGATCCACCTCATGAAGCCCTCTTGATTCTGTCCTTAACTATGTGCATAAGTAAGTCCAGTGGGAATGTAATGAAGCTATGTTTGTATTCAAATTTACTATGGAATTGGGACTCAGAACTTTGTGGGTTTGATCCTATTGTTGTCTGGGTAGCACCACAGGCACACAATTTGTTCTAAAGAACACAGAAAATCCCAGGAACCGCACATCCTGAAGCAGTATACAATTACGAGGAGGATAATTTTCATGCATGTGATACACCCTATGAATTTCAAAAGGAGTTGAGTATATGCAACTGTCTTGAGTACAGTTTGCATGATAGGCCTTAGCTCTGACAAATCTCAATATAAAAGAACATCAGTGTGGCTATGCAGAGAGGAGATGCTCAAAAGAGTTTCTAAACAAGTCGGTATTAAGTAGTGTAAGTTTATGTGTTCTTGGGAAGGTTCTTGGAAATAACTTTAAATAGAAAAAGAAATGCAGAAAATGCACTCACAGATTTAATTTCCAGGGGGTAAAATAGACTTTGCATGTGGAAATAACAGCAACTTGAGTCTGGTTCCTTCAAACTGTTCACATTTGCTGAAACTAATATGAGATCAAAACCTTTGAGTCTCAGGATTAATGCTGCAGTCTTAAGTGTGTGTACGCACGATACTCTCTTAAGAGCTCAGATTGAAAGGAATTGTGTTAATATCTTAAAGCAGAAATGAGTGTTATTTTTCCCTTTGTTAAGTGGAAAATAGCAAGTCAGATGGTGATTGAAGAGCAATGAAAGATGAGGAGCTCTTAATTCTGAACTCCTGTCTTTTGAGCTAAGTTGGCAGTAATCAAAACTGCATGTAAGAGAAAGCATATCAAAAGGCAATTGTTTGCATGAGAGGAGGGCGGGGGAAGTAACTTGCACCCTCAGCAGTGTCCACCTTGAATGAAAGGAAAACATAGGCACTTTATGCACATGCCTCTCTTTTGTTACCAGCAGTGAAGCTTTTGGTGGAGTATCTTTATATTAATTAAATTTAAAATATACAGTACAAATAGAAGAGAGAGAATTCAAAATTAAATTATATTGATTATTTCCAAGTTCTTGATTGTTTCTCTTTTGTACTTTGATACTAATAAATTAATCCATTTGGTTTCTAAATAACAATAAAGCCAGTAGCCTGATAGCCAGATTGAAGTCCTAAGGAGGTGATAACAGAGCTCTTCTTGATTTAAGTGGCTGCAGAATGTGACTGTAAAAACAAGCGATACTGAGAGCTGTCCCAGTAGGTTTATCCATCTGTCAAACAATCTGGTCTTACTTTTCACACGCTCACACATCTTTCTCCGGAGCCAATATGCAATGGCCAGCTTTACCTTTTTGTGAGGTTGATGTTGTCTCCAGTGTTCCCATCACTGGATGTAAGTGCATGGTGTGCAGATTATAAAACTCCATGGATTCTTTCCCAAAATAGTTTTCAGTTGTCGTTATTCAGGGTTGGTTGATGTTGCTTCTGACAGTGCCAGGGATATATTGATGGCTTTGTAGTTGCAACTATGAGATAATTTCCCCTCTAAACTACTGTTGAATTGAACACTGTCATCATGACTGCTTTTTTATACAGTCAGGATTCTGCAACAAATACACACTTTTTGTATATATTAATGTCATATGGTGTTCCAAAGAGCTGACTTTCTGCAAGAAAGTTAAGAAAAATGAAGATGTTTGTTTGCTTTACCAGTGTTAAAATGTAATTCAACAGCCACCATGACTTTTGAAAGCCTTATCTTAGCTTTGTTGTATCTGCCAAGTAGAAATCACATCTACTTTGTGTGTCATGAAATGTGTTTACCATGCAGCAGTTCTTTGAACAAAATTTATTCAGTAGATACATAGAAACTCAGTTTAATCCTCTATCGGCACTATCTTAATTGTCATGCTGATTAGATAGCTGCTAGTATATATTACCCAGAAGAGGTGTGACAATACTGATCACACTTATTTGTGCTAAAGTATTGATCCATATCTAGGTCTTTTGGTTTTGGGTTGGGTTTTTTTTTTTTTTTTACACATTTATATCCACATGTAACATTTTGGATTGATTTATGTTTAAATGCATTTGTTTCAGCTTGGAGAACAGCAGTCTCTGGAAGAAGCCATTAGAATAGCCTCCAGAATACAACAGGGCGAAACACCAGGGATTGATGATTAACTTCTAAAACTGCTACCAGAACAATAGAGTGAAAGGTATTTTATTTTCAATCAACAAAGGTCCATGCCAGCAGCAGCCCATAAAAACTTTGAAGTTCCCCGCTCACTGATACTGTGTACACATTTTATGCAAGAGCGAAGAACATTTTGTAAGTTTTTTGTGTAAATAACCCTTGGAATGGACTGACATCATCTACTTCCAACCGTTGTATATTCAGGAACATGGAATTAGGATTATATAGTAAATTTCCTTGTTACCCTTTCATCGGATTTCAGACTGGTCTACAAGCAAGTGAAAAATTAAATAGAAGTATTGGAATTAATTTTTAATGTCATGTACAAATAATGAAGGCGTTACTGAAGATTTCAAATGTTTAAAATACTATTAAAAATCATTTCAGGAACCCTTACAAGTAATAAAGATGACAAAGCCTTTTAAATTGCATTCCATAAATGGAAAAGTCTTGGATTTTGAGCCTACTGTAAATCTTGGTATTTTGATTTGTTTCATACAGATTTAAATACTCTTTAGATTATCCACCCCGTCTCTTTCATTGTAAATACAGACTGTTAATGCTGGAAGTGCTAATTATATTATCTTTAAATTGGATTATGTACAAAGGAGAAACTTTGGTTGTTCAATATTAAAGGAAGTAAATCTAATGATTTTGTTTCTTTACATATTTTACTTAAGATGTTACTCTCAAATTATTATGCAATAAAATATAGCAAGATTGTATTGTCTAGATAGGATGATATTGTTGTGTGACGTACTGTTTTACTTTTTAATGAGACTGAAGTTCAAGTTATTTATTTACGGCCTTGTATAAATTTTTCCAAAGTTTATTTATCATGACCTTAAATTTTTGACATATTGACTTTGATCATAATCCACTGTAGTGTATTAAGTAATTAGTGTTAATAGTTATTTTAAGCATTCTAAAACACTACAAGAATGATTAAAATAGTAATTAGTCAACCGATTTTGACTAAAAAGTAAACTACCTGTTTTCAAGAGGAATATTTTCAAATGGTGCATTTGCGGCATAAGTACAAGTACTAATAGTCTATTTTCAACAGTTCTGAGTGCCTGCTGCTACCATTCAGTACCTAGGATATGCTGATAATCAGTGCTTTTGAAAATCAGGACACAAGTTACTAGAAAAAAGGGATTAAGGATGATGTAAGTACAATGCTCCTCTCCACCTATCATTCTGTGAAGGGCAAAAAAATCCATTGTAGATATGTCTAACACATACAGTAAAACATAACTTTACATTTTTTTATATGAAAAAGTGTCTTTACTCTTGTCTTGTTAGAAAGCTTGTTAAGCAAGTTAAAATTTTTTGGCTTCATGTAAGATTCAGTGCTTATTTTAGATGAGTGTCAAGAGCACTTCTGAAACTGAAGCCTCACCTTTTACCTTCTCAAGGGAAGGATTAAACATCTTCTGGATGAAGTGTTAATCAAATAATCATTTATAGGTATTGTGAGGTACACGTTTGACATAAAAAGTAAACTCTGTAATTACATACCTTGAGGTATTTGACCTCAAAAAGGCCAAGTTTGAATAGAATGAAGCTAATTTATTGTGAATTACTTTATCAGCGTGGGTTGCAGTCTTTTATGTTTTTCATACAGATGGCCAGCTGAGAAGTGCAGTGAAAGAATACAGTACTGTGGGATAGATGTGGACAAAGCAAAGGCTATTCTCTGGATCCATTACAAAGTAAAACTTGGAAACATTGAGGTTGTCTGTAACTTTTGTATAGCATTGAGGCTGCTTGCTCACTTAGGTGCCAGTTTTCCTGAAGTGTTGTAATTCTTTATATCCCATGGAGATAAATGTACTATGCAAGGAGGATTAATTGCCTGTCAACTAGATCAGTTTCTTAGTACTTACCACCTTTTAGAAATTAAAGATGTATCATTTGACATGAACGTTCAAGGTTTTTTTTTTTCTTACATTTCATTGCCAAATAGTTTGTGGAAATGGTGGCTGGAATGGCAAAGAAATAACTTCACTTCTTCTCATTTCCCAGGACATTTCCTGACCACTGTACAAATGTGAGTATTCTTTCTTCTTTCATACCAGTTGGCTTGCTGCAAGGCATTTAGAACTAGCTTAGCCAGGAAAAGCTGCAGTATTTTTAAAATTATTTCTCTTACTGGTATATTACCAGTTATTCTTGCAAAACTCCCAAGTCAAAGGTTGTGCTTCCGTGTGCTAGCTACCCCTATAAAGGAAAACATACTTACTGAATAAATAAGCCGGACTGACTTAGACTGCTTAGTGTTTAAAGAGAAGCTGAGGTGATTATATGCGTCTTGGCTGTGAGGCCTGTATTCATAATAGACTTATTTTCAGAGTGGAGAGACCTGTGTGATTCTTCTCCCCTGCTTCGCTTCAGACCAGAGTGGAGGAGCTGTTTTGGTAAGCTGATGCTGCATGTCGGTGTCAGGAGGACCTGTGGTGGAGATTAGACAGGGCGAAATCGGGTTAGACTGGAATATTGGTGAAAAGGATTTCAGGAGGAGGAAACAAAGAATATGACAAAAAAGATTGGGCGTTTGGCAGTAGAAATCTCTATCCTTTCCCCATAGATTTTATTCCTCTTTTTGAAAGTTCTGTCTCAAAGGGAATGTTTTGGCACATTAGAAGGAAATAATTTGTAAAAGAGGAATCCTATAAAGTGAAGCAACTCAGTATATCACTCCCTCTTACAAATTAGCTCCAGCATTTCCAGTCACTTTCTTTCAGATCTGAATTCCGGGCCTACACCAACTCCCCCCTTAAAGGGCTAAAACCAAAACCTCTCTAGACTTTGCAGTCAACTTTTCTGTTTTAAATGTTTCTACAGTTTTTTGCCACTGTGGGCTTTGCTTTTCTTCGCTGTAGTTCAGTGCCTCTCCTGATAGTAAGAAGAGAGGCAATTATTTTCGGTGCTCCAGGCTGATGACCTATTGTGCCAGACACACTAACATAACAATAGGACAGGTTTTTACCCTAAAGAGCTAATGCCAAAGCACACATGAATAGACTGGTGCTGCAAGAGTGTTTTTATAAGGGTAAATCCTGAAGGCTGACAACAAAGTTGTAAGAAGCCATAATCCCTGATGGTATAGTTAATCTCAGCAACTGATCAGCTGACCGATACCAGAGATATTCAAGCACAGTGTGGGAGAAAAGGCACGTGGTGTCTGCTTAGCACACAAGAGAAGGACAGAGCTGATAGTCCAGATAAACAAAATGTCTGAGCTTGGAAAGCAGTTCTTCCTAAACTTTACTCTAGTTCCTAACCCTTGTAACCCCTCAAATATTGCCGGGAGTAATTTGCTTGACTGGATGCTCTGGTTTCTGTGGTGATGGTGCTGCACTAGAATACGGAAAAATCTCTCTGCATGCTGTGTACTTCTCAAGAGTGCAGAGGCAGGGAGCCTTCCCCAGGGGCAGGAAGCTACTTAATAGGTATTTAGCCACCAGGGAAAGACAGTATGGAGTTAGGATGTGGTCAAGAGTGTTTCCGAATCTGGCAACTACAGCTGCTAAGGTTAGATTGCACACCTTAGGTTGACCATAACTTCTACTTACCACGATGCAGAACTGCCCTATAACAAGCCTATTCCAGTCAGTCTTAGTTTGCCATTGAATGAAAACAATTAAATGTTCTGTAAAATTTTCTGTATAATTTTCAAATATAGCACAGATGAAATTTCACCAATAGTTGGGTGGGAAGCAAACTGATTTTCCTAAGCAATAAGGTATTGAGAGACTTGAAATGAAGGGTAACTAGTGCCCTGTTCAGCTATTACTTTACAGTTGTTTGGAACTTTAAAAATATATTTACTCAGCCTGCATCATTTTTGTCTTGAAAAAGAAATTAACACATGCCTTGTCTTTGCAGATGCATAAGGTCCAGCAGGTTGTTGACAGTAAGGTACTCCTATTTTTTTGCAAAGCAGTATATATTTGGACACCAGGTCCCCCAAAAGTATTTTTTGCTCCATTGATAAAAACCTTCCAAAGCTCGGACCCGTATGACATGAGACCAAAAAATCAAGAGCCACTTTCACTTCTTGTGTGGTAAATAGTAAGCTACACTCCAAATAAGGCACAGAAACAAGCATTTTTCCTTGTGTTATGTATATTTTAAAATGCAGCTTAAGTGTTGCCAGCAGTTTGATGTTCTTTTGATGCTATTCTTCGTTCTGCTAGTAAAGCTCACTCGGCAAAGGAAAACAATCTAATTAGACCATCACCATTAGCGGTAAGTGGTTGACACCTAACCCTATCAGGAATGTGATACCAGGCTATTTCAACTTAGGGCTATATTCAAAGCAGACTTTAATTATCCCAATAAACATACAAGCTTATATCAACAAGCAAGCATTTTCTCGTACACAGTCTGTGTATTTACCTTTAATGGAAATGTGACCCCCTTAAATCCCATCCATCTCAGGTTCTGGAGCAGTAAGAGATGTTATTTGGATTATTTTTGTTCTGTGTAGCTTATTTGAAGCATTTTACTCAAAGAAATGGCAAAACATGTACACTTTCAGGGCACAAGTGGTTGTGTGGAATTTTTTCTGTAACAAAGAAACTTCTTGTGTAACTGTCAAAACCCCAGCATTTTACCCTTTCCTTTATTTTTTAAATCCCTCACCAGCCTATAGGTTGACTGACTGCTGTATTTTACTTATTTTTCTGGGGAGTTTTAGACTCTCCATCATGTTACTGCTTGATTCTGTAGTATTTGGCTGAGAAGCTTCTGAGCAGGTATCATAGTGAGGCAAGACAGGGAAGAGGCCGACTTCTAACATCTGGCAGGTCTGCTGGCGTAACAGAAACTACCACAAGGCTGTAGAAAGCTCCTGGAGAAATGACAGTGTTCCAAAGCTACACCTCCAGCAGGCTTTTTGCTTTGGTGTAGAGCTAATTCAGATCTGAATATAGGTTGTAATGACTGAAAACTCAGAAAGTACAAGAATGGTTTGTGGGACAGACAGGATTAGCTGCTTTTTGTTTTTAAACAGATATATTCAAGACAATAAGAGGTTTTTGAATGTATGTAGGTTCCTGCAGATGTTGTTAATGGGAAGAAGGTGGCTGAGCTTCTGCGGATGTTGTTAATGGGAAGAAGGTGGCTGAGCTTCTTGACACTCTTACTAGGCTTTCATCTTTTTATCTGCATCTCTAAAAAACACTTGCAAAATGTCTTACCTTAAACAGTATGCATAGGAGATTATTAACATGAATAGCAGTAAATTTGAAAAATGGCCGAGTACCTCTTTTATGATTTTGCGTGTTCCCCGAAGGAGAAAAAGGAAGGTTAGTGATACTGGTAAATTAGTAGTGACTGTTTAGTTTGTGTGCATTAGAGATTTTGAGGTTTTTAATTGCAGATACAAAATCTTGACTTCTATTCTGATCATTTAACTTCACTTCAGCGCAAGGAATGGGGCATTCTACTTGTACTGGTTTTCAGTCATGGCATTCTGTCTCCTCAACTTTTAGGATGTTTTGGAGGAAATTTCTGATCTGAATACAGGTCTTGGGAACAAAGTCTTCTGCTGTTTTCTTTGTAAGCAGAGATTTCAAGTGTTAAGAGGCAGTCATACAGGCAAAAAGGGAATCACTAAAAACTGTTAACTGTGTGCTCTCATAGTCACAGAAATACTGAATTATACGTGACTGTTTGGCAAAACCTGTGCTTTTTAACTGTACCTTGTACATTATAACTTCTTTCTGAATATCTTCAGATCTTCCCTTAAATTCTCAGATTTTGGGCCCAGAAGCTGCTCTTTACTTTGGGAGGCACCCTGCGTGCTGTCAAATTCCCCATTCTGTTCTCCACGTTGTTCTCTTGCTCTTATTATTTACACTTCCTGGGTGAATACCTCCTTGAGAAACACTCTGTGTGTACCCAGACTATAGGCTAAAAGGAGTAAGAGGACTGGCAGCATCAACTACAGGCATGTCTTTGAACACAAAGTCCATCTTTGATGGAGAACCCATTCAACTCTGCACCTTGTAATGAAGAGGCTGCCAGCTAACAGCAGCCGTTAGCAGCATAACCCCAGATAAAATAATCTTTAAACTGTTCACCTTTAAGCTGTCAGTGGCCCGGAGACAACATCTCCCAGTTGGCACATTACCATCGAGACCCGTTAGCCCTGTATATGCCAAGTCTTGCATGAGCACTGGAACGCTGCTGTCACTGGCACCGGCGACAAGCATGCTGGTCCCTAGGTGCTGGGAATAGCACAGATCCGTCCCGAGTCTTGGTTCTCCAGCAACAGCCTTGGTGGCTGTAGTGTTTCTGTTTCTCATATTAGCAACTTGACCTTCCTCCTCTTCTGCTTTTTCACTCCATTTTCCCTCCTTATAATAAGATGAACTGATCTGTTTCACACCATTCTGGCTGAATGGGTTTCATCTAGTTTTTGGCAGAACTCTTCCAATTTCATCAAAGTGGATTTGGGGGATTGCAGGTGAACTTGTACATGCAGGAAATCCTGCATGATGGCAGTGTACCCACTTCTGTGGCAGTTTCCCCTGACAGCTAGACAAATTGGCCATTGTTCCATTTCTTTCCCATTTATCATTATTTGGGTTCCCCTGCTACCCACAAAAGAGGGAACGACGGTTTCCCTTGAGCTTCAGCTTGAAAACTGCAAGTTAAAAGCATCTGTTTGTCAATGAGTGTGTGCTGCCCCAGATAAGTATTTCTGGTTGCAAGATCTTCAGTGCACCAGAATGATATACTTATTTTTTAATTTAAAAGCAAGTATTAAAGAAAACCAGAAGCCAATTTTGCAAATATATCCTGAAAACTCTTAAGCCACTCAAATTTGTAGGAATACCAGATGTCTGGACATCAGGTTATGTGCTGTTAAAGCTATTTGGAGGATCGGGGCTTTAGTTTGCAAGATCTACAGAGGCTCAAAGGTGCAATTTAATCAGCTTCAGAGAATTTGGGACAAATTTGGCTTGTAAAGTATGGCTCAGTGGAAGCCTGCAGAGCTCTTCTGCTCTTCCCCGCTCACCTCCCTTCCTCCTGTGACGATGTCCATTGCTAATGTGCTCTCTGAGGGAATTGGCTACATGGTGCTTTTTAGCTAGGCTGTTCGTAGGCCTCCTAGTGCTAGTTACAGCAGTTGTCATGGTGGACAGGATAGCAGAGTTGCCGCGCTCGGTCTGGGGGAAAATGGACTTCTCTTCAACACAACCGTTTATGGTCCCGACAAACTACAGCGAAAGTACAACTGATGCAAATTCAGAACAGCACATACATAGAGCCTATAAATGCAGTCCTTATATAGCAGCTATGCACTTTGTAACATATTTATTCAGTACTTCGCTTTCTTATTTGCTCTCAGTTAGGAAATAAACTTTCTTTTAAAACAATTGTGTTACTGCTGTTTATTTCGTTCTCTATTCCTTTCTTCCTTGCCTCTTGTATCTTTGCCTTCCTTCTCTGTACAAACTCTGAATTGTTCTATTTGATTTTGTCCCACTCAAACTGTTCCAGCAATTAGCAATTCATTAGTTAAAGTCTATACAATAGGGCTTCTGAATTTCAGTTTGCCACTTACCCTCACTAAATACCTGTGTCTGCAGACTCTAGAAAGCAATGCAGCACCAGTTATATTTAGGTTGAGTTTGGGAAGGAAGCTGCAGCTTTGACACTGCAGGGGGAAGGATTTATTGAAAGCTTTAATTCTATAATTTTTTTTAAAGAAAAGGAAATTTCACATAGGACTGAAACAAGCCACAGCGAGTGGCTGAGTTGTTTTGAGTCACTAGGAATTGCTTTGCATCTCCCTCTGTGAGCTATTAATTGAGAAAGAGATGGAGGCTGTATTTTTTTAATAGCCTTCCCTTATATCATCTGTTCTAAACCTTGCATGCTTCACTTAGTATTTGCTATACAGTGCATTTCAGTTTTAAAAATGAGTATTTTTAATGGGACATTATTGTGATTCTAAACTCCTGCATACCAAGCGTGTTTACAGCACTTGGCTTGATATAGCCGTATCTCTGTAAACACTGGCCAATCTCATTTTCATAGGTTATGTTGGCTACTTTCAGTTTTCTGAAACCAGTTTTCAGGAGGTTTCCATATTCTCCAAAATTGTGTTCTTGTGGCTCGCCACTACTTTTCCTGAAAACAAAAACTGTCTTAAGCTTTCAGGCCATTGTGTGAGAAGCATGAGAAATATGTAGGGATGTGATATTTAAGTGGAAATGTTTCTATGTAGGCCTTACAAAAGAAAAGGCTACTGACCCACACGTCTTGAGGCGATGGAGCTCCAAGCAAAACCATTTCACTGCATGGGGAGCATGTGTGAGGACAGAGTTTTATTAGCCAAATTAATTTCAAAATGCTCTTATGTTCGTGCGATGCTGGTGGCACAGGCAGTCGCCCCATGCATGCTGCTGGTTCAATCCCTGCAGGGTACCAGTGAGAGCTGTTGGGGACAGTTGTGCTTCCCTGCGCGGCAGCTCTCCGCAAAGAGACGAGTATTTTCAGGCAGAATAGGTTAAAAAAGGAGGCATCACTAGCAGAAGTGGAGTATGTGACATTAGCATCCCCATGGTGCTTGCACACAGATTTGGAGAACAGCAGTTGTATGAACAGCACCGGTATGAAGAGGGAAGAAAAAAGTATACCAGTATTTTTGGTTTGGGTCTCAACAGAAAATCTGTCTAAAAATATTTACCTATTGGAGATACAGGTGTCCCATTTCAGCAGGCATCAGAAAAGGGCCTCCAAGCCCCAAGGTTGACCACAGCCCTTCCTTCAGCAATGGGAACATCTGCACCCTGGCTGCGGGAGCTGGAACAGTGTCTGAAGTTGCTTCTGAGGCTTCTGCCCATGGACATTGGGGCCCAGCAAACCACAGAAAGATGGTTAAGTACAAACTTCTATTTTCTATTGACTGGGCCTTAGGTGGTTTAGTTTGTTTCCTTTGAAGCTTTCAGACTGGCAGTCAGACCTTGTTGCTCTCTGTAGAGGTGTCCCGCTTGCAGCAGATGAGGTTTTTGCCCTCCAGGCGAGGAGGGGTAGGCTTTGGGGAGGAGGCTGGCTGGGGGCAGGGGCTGACAGAAGAGGGGCTGCATAGGAAGGTCCGAGCTCTTGGGAGCAAACCCTGGCATTACCTGCAGGTCCAGGGGATGGTGTGCCTGCATGGAGAGCCGCAGGAAGCAGAGGGATGCACACACCTGGCTTGCTTTGGGTTGTTTGGGGCTCGTGTGGCTGGAAAAAACTGATTTTTTTTTTCAGGACCTTTGTTACCCAAGGGGTTCATTTTAAGGTGATTTGGCACAGGAGAGAGATTGGTGGGTTTATTTATTGGGTTACATTTAATCAAGGGGGTACAAGAAGGAAAATGAAGGCAAATGAGGCAAAGTTCAGTAGGGAGCTGGCCTGTCTGATCGATGGCATCCCCTGTAAACCACATCTGTGTGCCGAGACTTTTGGTTCGTTTTGAAGTGTCTTGTAGTTGTCGTTAACAGCATGGGGTGTGATGTTTGAGGCTCCTGTGTTTCTGACTGCATTGTAAATCACATGAATCGAGTTATTTGGACTGTATTAATTTTTTGGTTTAGCTAAAAAAGGCCATTTTTAACTGGCCTAAGAGTAGTTACTGGTTTGGGGCCCGTGAAATGGAGATTTTTGCGCACTCCTCTAGCAACCAAACGGGAGCCAAACCACCTTGCTGCGAAGC
>NW_009259111.1:739739-740566 GCF_000687185.1 Egretta garzetta | reverse complement strand
CGGCGGAGCGCTCCGCGAACCGCGCCCCCCGGCCCTGCCTGTTCGTCCCCTAGGGCGACTGGGGCGTGGAACTTTCCCCCCCTCAGGTATATAGAAATATATATATCGAAAAATGCCTTCTTACATATTTCATATATATATATATATGTTGTTTATGCGTATAAATGTGTAAGTACCCTTTGTTTGCTATATTTTGTGGAAAATATTCTTAAAAAGGTGGAAGTAGACTATTAAACTCTTGAAATAAATACTTCAGTGTCGCGTGGGCATTTGTACCTTTGTAGCCGGAAAGTTAAAAGCCGGCCCGTCAGTAAATCGGTATGGTTCGTCTGAGCGCCGCCGCTGTTGGACCCGGTGCCAGCGCAAGTTCAGTGGCTGCCCTCGCCTGCATCGCATGTGAAAGGCTGTGGGCAGCAGACGCTGTTAAACGGATGGATTTGAAAGCTTAAAGGGATAGGTAGCTCTTAACTCTTGTCAATAGCAGGCTTCTGGAAGGCATTTCAACTTTTGAACCCCACACTCATGTAAAACACTGTAGAGCGAATTTAAATCTACTGATAATAGGCTTGCTTTCTTCATTACTTTTCATATAGCCCTTTAGAAGTAATCCAGGGATAATCCCTGGGGATAATCTCCTAGGGGTCTATAGACTATAGATTGAAAACAACTGACTTAAGGTGCGAGGAAGGCAACCTTGTTAATTGGTTTTCTACAGCTTCCGCCTCAAATGAGGTTTCGCTTGTAGAAATCAGTGGTATGTGTTTGGAAATAGTAAAATTGGTGATGATCTAGTACCAAGTCAGGAGCAGATGCTTTAGAGGTGCAAG
>NW_009259111.1:731959-739686 GCF_000687185.1 Egretta garzetta | reverse complement strand
TAGGTGCCCAAATTCTACATGAGTTGTCTGGGAGAGGTTATCTTTGGAATCTGGAAGAATCAGCTGGTTAAGGTATCTAGTGCAAGTAGTGAAATGTGTGTTGAGACACACAGTGACCTTAAGTTCTTTTTATAGTCCAGATTTAGGGAGCGCAGTTGAGATTCCCAAGTATCAGCCTTCTTACCTGTGGTGGTTTAGACTTTAGTTATGTCAATTCTTGATTTTGTAAGGTGTTGCTAGGATGCTTGTGATCCAATAGGTCAGTGGTTGGCATCTTCACCAGGATGTAGGAGACTCAGGTGCAAAATTCCCTGCCTGACTGGCAGAGGTTTCCTCATGTGCCTGGAAAATGCCTGGTCTGACAAATTACCACCCAAAAGATATGTTTTGGATATTGAACTGACGGCACAAGGGTGCTGTCAATTCTTGAGCAATTCTTTGTAGATCCATCAATAGGCGAGGCATCTGTGCATCATTATTAAGTCTCTTATTTACTTATTTTTTTAGCTTGCTACCTAAATTTGTAGTCACCAGAGATAATTTTCTATGTCTGATCTAACTTCTGTATCTTGTATGTGAAAATCATGGTGATACAGATGGTCCATGAGTTTCATCTGTGTTTATTTCATGGACAAAGAATTGCCCCAAGATATTTAGGTGTTGACATGATTAAAGACAGGAAAACACTGCTCTCATAATCTTTCCTATCTTTTAAAAATTATTTTAGCATTTAATGTTTCCTTTAACTGTTTTTGTGTAGAGTATAAAGCCTAATAGTTTCTTTGGAATTCTTTTTGATGGAAATGCAGGTATTTTAACAATTCATGCTAACTTTGATTAGACAATATAATAATGATGGCTTTCAAGCGTGACCTGACTGTTTGTGTCTAAAGTAATATTGAGGCTATGTCTTTTTTTTTTTTTTTTTTTTTTTAAATAAATATAGAGTTTGCTTTCTAAAGCACAAGGAATAGGCTCCAGCTCAGTCAAACTTCGAGGGGGCTCTCTATTTATGAATGTTGGGAAATCGGAGAAGCAAGAAGAAGATATTAGACAAACGCCTCATGTGAACATTAATCCCTTCACTCCCGATTCCATGTTCCTTCACAACTCTGAAGGAAAATGTCGGAGGAGGAAGAGAACACACTGGAATGAGTGAGTAACTTATATCTTCCTTTTTTAAGCTTATCTTTAGAACTACTTTTAGCTGCAAAAGTTTTGTTACAGATTGCTTCTATGAAAGTATTTTTCTTTGCAAATCTGCTAGTGGTGCATATTATAGCTCTTAAAGTATCTGCTTTGAGATGCATGATGTTATGAAATAACCATTTAGCGTGAGATCTTTTGATTAGTATACAGAGAGGATAGACACGGCTGTGTCCTGTAGTCTTTCCACCTGACTGAATGAGCTATGCAGAGAGTCGTTTCTTGAGGAGGAGAAAACCACATTAAACACTAGTATGAAACATGAAAGAAATGACAAAGGTATTAGCATGGTACCTTTATTTTATGAGTTTGTGCTTACAAATGTCTAGTGTTCAATTAATTAAACTTAGGTAGAATGGGAGAATTTGGATTCGGAAAAATCGACAGCTGCTAGACTTCAGTTTTAAGTTTATTTCAGCCATATTACTTCTGAAAAAGTAACTGGTGTGAATTTCAGCTCTTGCGGAGAGGACATGGAAGCAAGTGATGGAGAGCCTGAAGATGAAACTATCAGACCTGCTAAGGTAATTAATCTTTAGAACTTGATGCTAAGTTTGGCAGTTTGTGTATCTGCAGATCCAAGTATTTTCCTTTCTAATCTTTTTAGAGGATAACAATAACGGAAAGTAATATGAAGTCACGGTATGCAACTGAATTTCATGAGTTGGAGAAGATTGGATCTGGTGAATTTGGTTCTGTGTTTAAATGTGTGAAGAGGCTTGATGGCTGTATTTATGCAATAAAGCGATCAAAGAAACCCTTGGCTGGTTCAGTGGATGAGTGAGTATTTCCTGCTATTAAAAGTTACCCTTTGGTGCATTTTCCTCCCATTCCTCTTTTTACTGGTGTCTAGAGGAAGCGTTTAGGAGAAAAGTATAAGTATATATGAATGAAATGTAAACCATAGAATTTTAAAGTCACTTTTTTGGGTTTTTTTTTTTTGAATACTGTGTAGTGCTGGGGAAGAAAGCTACTTGGCCTTTCTCCTAGCAGGTGTTTGTCCCAATATTCTGTGTGGAAACAGGTTGTTCTCTTCTGGAAAGTAAAAATAATGCTTACTTGCATTAATGGCAGGAGGGACTATATGAATAAACTGCAGTGATTGATCCTTTGAGATAGGAAAGGAAAGCAGTGTTCCCAACTAGATCCTCATCTCTGTCAACTTGAGTGACATGCAGATTAGTTAAGTCAGTTTTGGAGTATTTTTTGGCATTTGTGAATGAGCCTGTGATTTGTGACCTTTCCCCTCGTTGTTCTAATAGTTATAATATAAAACCCCACCTTTGAGTTGCTCAAAATTGCACAGCAGGCTTACACACAAGAAGTTAGGAATGTTGAGTTCAGTTGTACTCCTGGCTTATGATCATCAGTAGTTTTTTCCTAAAACTTGAGCGATGCTTCTCAAAGTTTGCTGCTCCTAGTTGGAAAGTACGTAATGGAAGTGGCAGGTCCCTCAAGAATTATCTGCAACAAAACCTGGTTTTTGGTGTTCCATATAAGTCTCTTAATACAGTGTAAATTATTTTAGCTGGCAGAGGCGCGTGATATTTTAATAAATGTTTTTATCAAGCTTAAATTGGGCTAATTTCACCTCATAACGTTCTTGCATGCTGTTATTTTTTTGTGGCTGTAATAGGCAAAATGCTTTAAGAGAGGTCTATGCACATGCAGTTCTGGGACAACATTCTCATGTAGTCAGGTACTACTCTGCATGGGCAGAAGATGATCATATGCTTATACAGAATGAATATTGCAATGGTAAGTTAAGTTTTATCTATTTTTCTGAACGTGCTTTCAAAAAAATCTGTTATTTGAAGATATGCAGGTATCTACAAATCCTTAGCAGTAGTTAGGAATCGATTGCCCTACACATAGCTCATACCATCATTGTCTCAAATGTGTCTGATGTTCCTTTCTTTTGGAAAAGGCATATCAGCTACACAAAGCAAAAACTATGCAAAATTGCTGACTGAGTCTTAAGTGTTCAAGAATATTGGAAGTACGGTGAGGCATTTGTGAGCAGCAAATCTGTTCTTTTTTCTGTACAGTAGTACAAGCTGGGATAGAGAAAATTACCAGAGAGTTTCCTTCAAAAGGGGAGGTGGACCTGATTTCTGAAGCTTGTTGGTATGGTTGATACCCTGCCAGAGATTTGGAAGAGGGAGAAAGGTCTCTTTCCTAGTGTTGGTATTCTGTTAATTTGCATGGCAACCACAGCAGAAAGATAGTTTTGTTACATGGCTATAAAGGCGGGATACAGCACTAGATTTTACACTTCCTGTGTATCATCAGCAAGTTCCTGGTGATGTATTCGCTGTTAATTTTGGAAGCCAGTTGTATGTACTTTTGGAAGCAAGTTGTCATTACTTTGTCAACTGTTTGATGTAAAATAAGTAGTTGTTTTGTTTAATGTTTTTCTAGGTGGCAGTTTAGCAGATGCCATAAGTGAAAATTACAGGAATATGCGTTATTTTACTGAACCAGAACTGAAGGACCTGCTACTTCAGGTGGCTCGAGGCTTAAAGTACATTCATTCAATGTCACTGGTACACATGGATATCAAACCTAGTAAGTTTGTAAACTGCTTTACTCTGTATTGACAACTTCCTCAGTTTTTTTAATCTGCTGTAGAAAAATGAGCAGTTAGCCACACCTTACTAACTGTAAATTCTTCACTGAAGTTCTAAATAGCAGTACAAAGATGTCAGTTGTAAAATTGGCTAGCAAACGTAAAGTGTTGTTGAGTTTATCTTGGGTCCTTTTTGTGTAGTTGACTCTACTTGCATAACACTTGGCTCACCTCCCAGCAGAGGGGCCAGAGCAAGTAAGTTGTAGTTTCTTCCTCTACAAACTGGGTATGTATACAACTAAAACTTCTGTGTGGCTAAAGCAAACTGTAGTGAAAATAGACGAAGTAGACATTGGACAGAAATGTTTTCTTTAACAATTCTGCTCTTTTTTCAGGTAATATTTTCATATCTAGGACATCAGTCCCAAGTACAACTTCAGAAGAAGGTGATGATGATGAGTGGTCGTCTGATAGAGTCATATTTAAAATAGGTGAGAAGCAGCACGCTTGTGCTTAAAAGAATTGCATTGTCTATTTGTCTTCCAAAAAATAATTTTCTTTTTTTTTTGCAGGTGACCTTGGTCACGTAACTCGAGTATCTAGTCCACAAGTAGAGGAAGGTGACAGCCGTTTTCTTGCAAATGAAGTCCTACAAGAGGTAACTGTTCTGTTAGTGGAAAATAGTGGTTAGGTCTGCATGCTGTTTTCTTTAGAGTAATGAGTTGCTGTCTGCCACCTCCTTGCTGGAGGAGAAATTTCCTAAATGGTATCCCCTTGAACACTGGTAGTACTTAAAGGGGAATGTTACATCATGGATGTGTTCAGTGCTGAATATTTCTGCTGTTTCTTACATTTCTTCTTACACTGGGTGGCATGTGTAGTAAGTTTATTTTTCTTGTATTTTTCAAGAACTACACTCATTTGCCGAAAGCAGATATTTTTGCTCTTGCTCTGACTGTTGTCTGTGCTGCTGGGGCTGAACCACTTCCAACTAATGGGGACCAATGGCACGAAATTCGACAAGGAAAACTACCTAGAATACCGCAAGTGCTTTCGCAAGAGTTACTAGACTTGCTAAAAGTAAGAACTTTTGTACCAGTGGTTCACTGATTAGTCTAAGTTACAGTATTACTGCCCTTACCTAGAATGCCTTATTTTCCTTTTTTTCCAAGGTTATGATTAATCCTGATCCAGAGAAAAGGCCTTCAGCTGTGGCACTAGTCAAGCATTCAGTGCTTCTCTCTGCTGCAAAAAAGAGTGCAGAGCAGCTCCGGATAGAATTGAATGCTGAAAAATTCAAAAACTCACTCCTGCAGAAGTAAGTAGCTCCTTGGGGTCCTTAAATAAAACTTAATTTCTAATGGGCTTTCATATGATAGTGGTGTGATGATAAAACAGGACTGTCCTTGTTTCCATATGAGGTCCACAAATCTGTCTGTATGTACATATCTGAGAGTACAAAGTGGGTTATGCAACTTTGAAAGGAACTTTCTCCATAGAAGGAACTTCTTAAACACCAAGGGAATCTCAAGGACACTATAAGTATTCAAGGCATACAAAACATTACAGGTTTTAAAAAATGTTTCAAGCATAATGCATACTTTTGTGACATGAATAACGTAACTTACACCTATATTATTTGAGTCTGTGTTTTTCCTAGGTCATCTGTACATTGAAACATGTTGGAAAATGTGACTTAAATGAGCTGGTTTGAACATAAATGAAATGGCACATCAGGAATGTTTTTGGACTAATTTGACTTTTACACAGCAGTGTTATTGGGTTACCAGAGAATAACTTGTATTGGGAGGTCATCTTGTCCTACCCCTTGTTCAAACACTTAACTCTGAATTAAAGCTGTGAAGAAGAGATTCCCTTTAGGCAAGTCTGATTTCTGCTTAAGTTTCAGAGAAAGAGTTAGTTAAGAAGCAATCGTCTGAATCTTTTACTGCAGTTAACTTTGCACGTATTATAGGCAGGCTTCTATGAGGGAATATGGAACGCTGATTACTTTCTGACTGGCTCATTTTGAATGAAGATGTTAACTTCACATTTGGATTTGCCATATGTTTATCTTGCTGTTGCTGCCATCTGAATATAGCCAGACTTGCCATTTTAGATGGTTATCTTTATAATCTTCTTATGAGTTCCACTGACTGCAGAAAGAACAATTCGACTGTTTGTGCAGGTTATTCAAGGACAGATTTGCTGAGGTAACATGCTTGCTTGTATAAAGACAACATATTTTTGTATCATGTGAAAGGGGAAGTTGGCAAAGCTAATGTTTTGTGAAGACTACTTCTGGCCTGGCAGCAAGTAGGGTACATTATATATATATATATCTCTCTCTTAGTATAAAATAATTATATATAGTTATATAAATATATAGTAATTATATATATGTTATATAAGTTACAAAATTGCATTTTATAACTGTAAATCCAAGAATTATTTAAAAGAACACTTATCCACAGTAATTTTTAACGTCATGTGGGATAGTGTTCCATAAAATAGCTCAAGTGGGTATTTTTTGGTTTATTTTGGTTTTTTAACACTCCTGCATTTGACCCATTTAAGATACCACTTGGGTCTGTAAGTTATCATCAGCGAAGGGAATCCTTGCAGGGAAACTCAACTCTTCCGCTGTGTCATTGTCTTCAGAGGAAGGAAGAGATCAAGATTAAACTTCTAGGGAAGACTGGAACTATATTGTAAAACTTAATTTCCTGGTAATGGTGTGGTGGGTGGCTATGCACACATGCGTGTACGTTTGTAACTGATACTCAATCTTTAGGGAAGATGACTAAAAACTGATTGCATTTTCTTGCAGTGAACTGACACAGTGATAATGTGGGGAGAATTAGATGGGGCACAGGTGTTAATGAATAATACTTTGGCTTATGGGAGTAGTTTTAATAAACCAAAACATGTATCTTAAACCTAAATACACCTACACTAATATGCAGCAAGTTTGTAAAATTTGATCTTGCTTTGGAGTCCAGATGTGAAGTGAGATTACAAATACTAGTTTGTAAGGGTAGAGAAAATTCTTTGAGGGATTGTTTGGGATAGGGGAAGGAAAAGGTTGTGGGGGGAATCCTTACACTTAGCCATATGTCAGTATTTAAGGAAAGGAGAATAGGGGTGTGTGGGGAAACCCTTGATAAAGATAACTGCTCTTTAGTCAGGCTATTTCATAGTTGTATCCTGAGTTTTATTTAACTTTGTCCTTAAACTGAGTATTGGTAATTCTCTGAAATAGAATAGTTGACAGAATGTTGTGCAGGGACAGTGGTCTGTGCTATCTTCAGTGACTCAGCCTTGCAGTTTTGGGCTCAAATTTTTATGTTGGGCAAAAAAAAATTAGGTGATGATAAGCTCTTGATGTGGGTATGCAAAAGGAAAAGGATGGTTCCCGAGTTGTCTGTTACCAGTTATGTTTACCTGTGTTCATCTAAGTGTCTGTGTGTCTGTCTGAATCTTCCACAGAAGTTCAGTAGTATCTGAATGCTTCGTTTGGGCAAACCTCAGTAATTAGCTCTTTGGTGATTTATCATCCTACCATGTTCTGTAATTGAAGTGTTGAGCTGCTTATAAAAGGCTGGATTTCAAAATCTGAGTTGTGTGAATTTGTCATTTCCTTCCCTGTTGTTCAAAAGAAAGAACATCTAGACAAATAAGGAACATCCCACTTCTGTCCTCTGGGTTGTAAACAGGTGGATATGAATGATAATGGTCTTAGTATGACCTAAACTAACGGCAAGTCTTAAGTTCTGAACTGTTGTAATTGACTTGAAACACTCTTGCTGTCATGCGTCTGTAGTCCTTACGGATACCATTGCGCAAGTGTGACTCTTGATGTCTTGCAGAGAGCTGAAGAAGGCACAGATGGCAAAGGCCGCAGCTGAGGAACGAGCGCTGTTCACTGACAGAATGACAACTAGATCTACGA